>NC_058520.1:259413575-259446075 GCF_904849725.1 Hordeum vulgare subsp. vulgare | reverse complement strand
ACTATATCTCGGCCGTTTGCTAGTAACTACCGTAGCAAACACCTCCGCATCCAATCAGTGACTGCCATGTGTACCCCTGGCCGATTAGAAGCAAATTTTCTTTTTCTTTTTTAATTCCAAAACAGAGAGAGTTTTAAAATTGTTTTGATCATAACTTTTGATCCACAACTCCAATGGAGTTGCAACTTGTTCCAGCAGATCACAATTTTTCTGTAATTTGCAAAAACATATTAATTGTCTAGGTTTGATATTTGCAAATTTGAATTAGATCAGATTTAGTTTAAACCTTGTTTTTCTTATTTTAGGAGTTTAAAAATAGCTTTTAATTTGATTCTTTTTTATACTACTTCCTAGTGATTATATCTTTCTGTAGTATAAGTTTCAAATTTTTTTAAATAGTTTTACTTGGGGTTTTATCAAAAATAGATTCTGCCTTAGTTAGGTGAAGTGAATTCTTTCACTTTATGCCATGGCAACTTTATGCTAGTGTTGTTATTTTTGCTTGTTGATGATTGTAGTGCTTATGGTGTGTAATTGTTTGTATCGATAGATCACCCGGAGTGCAAAGCTTGCTACTTAGAAGCACTCGATCACGACAACTATGAGCAAGGCAAGTCACTTTGATCATACTATCGCCTATGTTTTCTATGCATGGTAGTTTCACCTTTCTTTGCCCAATTGCATGCTGAGTAGGTACATGGAAATTATGGTTACATGTTGTAGTATCATGTGGTAGGCACCCAACAACCCCGTTACTTGGCCCGGGACAACAAATTTCATATTGCTATACTTAAGTAGACGGGATTCTGGTTGAGTGCATAACACGAATGATGCGAGAATAGTTAAATAACCAAGACCGGTTAAGTCAAGATTTTCAAGACCTCGCATAGCAATGCAACTCTGGGTGAAGGAAGGTTCAATGGGCTCCCTGGAGAAACCAGTGGATGACCCCGGGATGCTTGGAGACGTGCCATGACATCTTGCGGAAAGCTTCACCCAGGCTCGAAGAGATGGACGGATGCTTCAAGACCCAAGGCTTGCCTGCACAGCCACAAGTCATTATGGGCTCTGGCTTGGTTGGACAACGCAGCGACTCTGGACATGCGGTGCTAGTAGATGTAGAAGAACGGTAGGATCGGATGGGCACCGACAGGGATTTAGAGGGACCCGTTGAAAGACCATGTTTTGATCATCCGGTCTTCAAACACCCTGAAGTGTGAGGACATACCCGGAGGCGATCAAATCTTGTGGGGAACGTGTGCAAAACTCTGCAGAGTACCCAAACCTAATCGATTAGCCGTGTCCACGGTCATGGACAACTTGAGCCGGAGGAATTGAATTTATCCTGAACTCTCAACACAATTTAATAATGATGTGGGAATTATCGACAACTCGGGTACGAGAATTGGTTGGCGGAGCCACCTCGTTATCAACAAACAATGTAGTAATATTTTGCTTTCAGCCCTCTCTTGTTGTAGGAGAAAATTTGCTTTACGCTAAAATTTATAGCCCCACCTGCCATATATGCATGTAGAAATAGTTGGTTATTATTTCATCCCCCTCACGTTGATGACTTGTCGGCATATTCCATATGCTGACCTACACGGCTGCAACGTATCATGTTGCAGAGTACTTTTCCGACCAAGAGTGAGGCTACGATCTACGCTCGGTGACATGCCCTGGAGTCAGATGGACTCGTCTACCTTTGAAGCTTCCGCTAGTCTTCGTTAGTTATCTCATGAGATGGCCTTCAGCCACTTTATTGTAATCTATTATTGTAATAAAGTACTCGATATGAGATTTCGATTAATAAAGTTGTGTGATTGAACTCTTGATATATACATTGATGTACCGAGTGTGTACCAGCATGATCTTGGGATGGTACGGAAACACCAGAGACTTGGCCGTTTCAGGTCGGGTCGTTAGAGATATGGTATTCAGAGCACACGCTAACCGTAGGACGTAACCTCTAGGAATGGAAAAGTCTTAGGAAGAAAACTATTTTTCTTATGTCTATAAATCTTCTATTTCCTCTTCTGCTCATTTCTGACTTCTCTCCGATTTTCCAATGTTTTAGATGGCCACCTTCATCCCCGTTAAGTTCACGGAGTTTTGCCAGCCCGACGCCACTATGCCTTTCTGAAAGGAGCTGATGTAGATCACCAAGGACTTGAGGATTGCTCTGCCGACTATCACAGGGAAGCCTACTCCGTCTTACCCGGAGGATTCACGCTACAGGATTGAGGTGCACTTTCCCGGAAGGACATTCGAGCCGCGCACTGAGCGTGTGTACTTCAAGTTCATCGCACCCAACTGGATTCTCGGAAGGAACATGACGGTCCATTGTGCACTCGGGCGTATCAAGAAAGTGTACAGAGGCTGCCCTATTTCACCGGACCTATTCACGGTATCCCGGAGAGGAGAAGATGGAGAAATCATCTCAATCAAGACCAAGGACGCTCTCCTGTTCTATGCCCAGACCTTGGAGAAGCACAGCAGGACTCTGGAGCATCGTGTGATCAAGGACGCCAGGAAGATCAAGCAATTGTCGCTCCGCGAACTCGAACTCGAAGAAGCAGCCCGGGAAGCCCACTATGAGCATGAATTGGAGGTGAAGGACTTCCTGGAGAGGATCGAGAAGCTGAAGACTCATGTCGCATACCTAGAGGAAGAACTGGACATGGGCGAGAACCTTCATCCTGAAGGAGACGTAGCCCCCTTGATCAGCAATGAGGAGGACTATGAAGCAAGCTCCACCGAAGGACCCACCACCATGCTATTCTGAGGAGGACACTTAGACTAGTCCACCAATTTATCTTATTGTTAAACGCCTGGGCCGATGTTTAGGTTATCGAAATTTGTATCCCCGTGTGTGAACCTTATGTGATGGTATTGTATAAAATGTGTGGTGTGATACTTGTTTGTTGAATTTCATATGGGTAGTGTAATTACTCTTTAGACCATTGTTCTATGCTAATCTCACCCCTATACAAACACCATATGCCTCCAAGACGTGACCCTGCTTCCAACTTCCCGCCGGAACTCACTCAGTTGATTCAGCAACAGAATACCCTGATGCAGCTGATCATCCAGAACCAGAACAATAACAACAACCATCATCCACCCCAGGCCAACAATCTCACCCGTTTCTTGAGGTTGAACCCTCCGACTTTCTCCAGCAGCATTGAGCCCATTGTGGCAGATGATTGGCTCCGCAAGATGGAGCGGGAACTAGTCACTGCTGGATGTACTGAAGCTGAGAAGGTGCGCTTTGCCGCGCATCAACTTGAAGGCCCTGCAGCTGCATGGTGGGAGAACTACACCACCACATACCCCATTGCTGGAGTAACTTGGGAGCAGTTCAAGCAAGCCTTCCACACCGCTCATGTCTCAGCTGGGGCCATGAGTCTGAAGAAGCGTGAGTTTCGCAACTTACGCCAGGGAAATCGCTATGTGGCTCAGTACGTTGATGAATTCAGCATGTTCACCCGTTATGCACCTAGAGATGTGGCCGATGATGCGGCCAAGCAGGAAAAGTTCTTGGAGGGACTCAATGATGAGCTGAGCATTCAGCTGACTGTAGCCAACTTCAACAACTACCAGGAGCTGGTAGATAAGGCCCTCATCTTGGAGGGGAAACATCAGCAGATGGAGAACCGCAAGCGAAAGTATGGCAATGGGAAGTTCAACTCCGGCACTCAGCAGAAGCCTCGCTACACCCCCTATTCAGGGAATACCGGGACTGGATCCGGTAAATTGGGAGGACACGTCCAGCATAACCACCCAGTGCACAACCATGGAGGCCACAACCATGGAGGAAATGGGAACCACCGCAACAACAACAACTTCAAGAATGGCGGTACCGGCACTCAGCATCATTCCGCTCCAACTCAGAAGGATCTGAATCACATCACCTGCTTCAAGTGTCAGAAGACGGGACACTATGCCACTGAATGTCCCTAGAACAAGCAGGGAAATGGAAACGGCAACGGCAACTCTGCAGCAAAGAAGCCCAACCCTTTTCCTCGAGCTCAGGTGAATCATATTGATGTTGAAGAGGTCTATGATCACCCCGATACTGTGGTTGGTAAGTTTTTGCTAAATTCCCATCCAGTATTGGTTCTTTTTTATTCTGGTGCAACATATTCGTTCATATCAAGGGTAGTTGTGGAAAAGTATAGTTTACCAACTACAACCCTTAGCCAGCCTATAAAGGTCAGTTCCCTAGGAGGCATGATGATAGCCGGGATAGGATGCCATGCTTTGAGTCTCAACATCGGGAACCATAAGTTTCCCACCGACCTCATTGTATTAGAGTCTCAAGGATTGGATGTAATCCTAGGCATGGATTGGTTGGCCAAGTACGAAGGGAACATTGATTGTGCCCTTAAGTCTATTTTCCTCACCACCCCAGAGCAGAAGAGGATCAAGTACGTATCCCAGTGCCCGACACGGAGTAAACGAGTAAACTCTCTCGCGGGAGTAGTTCAGGAGGAAGTACCGATTGTCCAAGAATACCCACATGTATTTCCGGAAGAATTGTCGGGCATGCCACCTGATAGAGAGATTGAGTTTCTGATTGAGCTATTGCCCGGAACAGCCCCGATATCGAAGAGACCCTATCGGATGCCCGCAAATGATTTAGTAGAGATCAAGAAGCAAATTAAGGAGTTGTTGGACAAAGGGTATATTCGCCCAAGTTCTTCACCTTGGGGAGCCCCTGTGCTCTTGGTTGAAAAGAAGTATAAGTCCTTGAGAATGGTTGTCGATTATCGTGCATTGAATGAGGCGACCATCAAGAACAAGTATCCCTTGCCGATGATCAACGATCTGTTTGACCAGTTAGTTGGAGCCCGAGTATTCTCCAAGATCGATCTTCGATTCGGGTGTCATCAGCTGAAAATTCGTGAACAAGATATACCCAAGACAGCCTTCACCACCCGTTATGGTCTGTATGAGTACACGGTCATGTCATTTGGACTGACTAATGCCCCGGCATATTTTATGAATCTGATGAACAAGGTATTTATGGAATACTTGGACAAGTTTGTCGTGGTGTTCATCGATGACATACTGATATTCTCCAAGAATGAGGAGGAACACAGGGAACACTTACGTCTGGTTTTGGAGAAACTTCGAGAGCATCAGTTGTATGCGAAGTTCAGCAAATGTGAATTTTGGTTGAAGGAAGTAGGATTCCTCGGACACGTCATTTCAGGAGAAGGAATAGCAGTGGACCATGCCAAGCTCGCAGCAGTCAGCGAATGGGTAGCACCCACTTCAGTTAAGGAGATCCGCAGTTTCCTCGGACTTGCCGGATATTATCAGAGGTTCATTGAGAATTTCTCAAAGATCGCCAAGCCCATGATAGAGTTGTTGAAGAAGGAGTCCAAGTATGTTTGGACCGAGGAATGTGAAGCCAGTTTTCAAGAGTTGAAGAAACGTCTGGTTACAGCCCCAGTGCTGATATTGCCGAACATTCAGAAGGATTTCCAGGTTTACTGTGACGCTTCTCGTCAAGGACTTGGAGGAGTGCTCATGCAAGAAGGCAAAGTTGTGGCTTATGCATCTAGACAGCTCAGACCCCATGTCGTGGGTATAAGTCTGACAGTAGAAGTATAGGGTACGAAAGGATGGGCAGAGCCTTAGCTACAGCGAGGATGTATGAGTTCAGGCCCCTCTACGGTGGAGGTAAAATCCCTACGTCTCAGTGCTCTTGGGATCTTAGTGTCGAGTGGATTATAGGATTACAGCAAGTGCCAACCCTTGCACCAATGGGGAAGGGCGGCTTATATAGAGTGTGTTGCCCTTCATAATGGCCCGGTAGACAAGGGTGGAATAGTGGCGAATAAATGCCTACGTTACAGGTAACGTAAGTCTTAAATGCTAATAATGGTGTATGAAAACGTATGACCGTTGCCCTCCTGGGAGGTTACGATGTACAGAGTGGATTCCAGTCGATACGTTAAATATGCTCCGAGTGGATCGTCGCCGACTGGATGATGGGGACGTCCTTAGTTCAGTCGGAACTGTCTAAGGGCCTTGTCTTCTATGAAGGGTAGTCCTTGGGTTGGACCTATAGGGCAGGCCTATGACCCTACCCTGGGACTATAACCCCATCATTAGTCCCCGAATGGATCGGGGTTGGAACGATGAAGTGATGTCTGGAGTATGGCACCGACTGGTATGGAGGTGACTTTAGCGTTGTTTTCCTCGATCCATTTTATCCTTTCAACCAGTGATCCGAGTGAATATACCAGTGAAACGAACCATCAGGGACCGAGTGCTTCCGCGGAATCTTTCGACGTGACTAGTCAAACTGACAGCGCCGGATTTTCCAGGATCCTCAAATTTCGGTTGTCGCGCGCTCAGCGGGGATGACGACATCGCCATCGAGTAGGTTTTGCCTCCTCGATTACCGTGCCGTTATCTTCCCCACTAATCTTGCAGCGGCCGGTTGGGGGGATAAGATCTTGGGTCCACCTATTAGTGACCCAGTCGGAAGCCTATTTAAGCCTCCCCGGCGGGATTTCCTGTTGCGCTGGTCATCCTCCTCTCATTAATCTCGCTCCTCCCACAGCTCTCTGCACACCACAAGCCACCTCCTTCCCCTCCTCCTCTGCGGATCCGTCGCCCTCTCCATGACGAAGGAGCAGACCAGCAAGCTCGAGTCGCAGAAGAAGAAGAAGAAGAAGGGGGCAGCCCCTACTCAGCGGCGGCAGCAGGCGCTGCCGGCGGGTTGGATCCAGGGGGATTTCCTCCCCTCCTCGGTGACGGAGAACGACGTGTTGGAGCTGGTGGAGCATGGCATGGTCGTCAACAAGTCCTGGAGGCTGTCGGAAGGCGAGACGGAGCCAGCGCCAAAGGAGGGGGAGCACGCTCTGCTGCTCAGCCATGTGTTCAGAGGCTTCTCCTTGCCTCCCCATCCTTTCTTCCGAGGTATCATGACTTACTCTGGGGCGCAGCTCCATCACTTTCCTCCGAATGCAATAGCTCACCTTGCTGCATTCGTCACCCTCTGCGAGTGCTTCATTGGATGTCCTCCCCACTGGGGGGCTCTTTAAGTATGTCTTTTCTGCTAGATCCCAAACCGTCAAAAAGCTTAGCTAGTCGGATGATAAGACCCACATCCTCCAGTTGTGCGGGGGTTTAGGCTTCTAGAAGAAAACAGAGAGTAGCTATCCCTCCCTCCAGCTATCCGAGTTAGTCAGGAACTGGCAATCGTCCTGGTTCTATTGCCAGGACATTGCTTGTCCGAATGCTTCGAGTGGGTTGCCAGCTTTTAGTTTAGACCGTCCGGGCCCTCCCAGGAAGCTTGCGCTCATTAAGGGAGAAAGGACCCAGATCCAGCCTTTGGTCGACGCGCTGATAGCCGTCATCCGTAAGGGAGTCACCGGCACGGACCTGCTGGAGACTTTTCTGGGTCGGCGCATCCAGCCGCTGCAGGCCCGAGACCACGCCATGTGGCACTACGCGGGGCCTTTGGATTCCACTCGGTCTCATCCACAGGACGTGAGCGAGGAGACTGTGAGTGCGTGGGTCCGCGGCATCACACGCGCGTGTGATAACCCCGTGGGAGCCCGGCGGGTGAAGCCCTTCCGCGCCGAAAATCCTCCTCCGAATGAGGTGAGTACATGTTGTCGAGTGCTTTTAATCTTCTCAGCTTTATTGCTTTTCTTGTCCCGCTGACTGACGTTGCCGACTGTGTTTTGTGCAAAAGTGGACTAACTGGCATTCTGCAGTCTCGAACGGGAATCCAGCCGAGGAAGAGGAGGGCATCCAGGAGGGCAGTGCGGATACCGCCGAGTACGTCTCTGGCAGTGGGGAGACGGAAGAGGAGGAGGAGGAGGACGGGGAGCAGAGCTCGCCACCCTCACCACCAGAGCACTGAACCAAGCGTCGTCATGACCCCGTTGCCCCGCCGGCTCCTCCCGCGGCCCGGAGTGCTCCACCAGCTCCTCCCGTGGCTCCGAGTGCTCGGAGCGTGAAGAGAACCAGGGGTGCTTCTGCCGAGCCCGTGAACCAGCCGTCCAAGGTGGCCAAACCTAGTGGGCCTAAGCCTCGGAAAGCTTTGCCTCGGATGAGGATCGTTGTTCCGGTCGCCTCAGCGTAAGTGTCTTGTTCTTCTATCTTCCTTCAGTATCCGATTGAACTCCTCTTTTTGGGAACTCATGTTTATCCGCCGAGTGGATTTCACTCAACAGAGCTGCTACCTCCGCCACCTCTCTGTCGCGCGAGGACGATGATCCCATGGACACGGATAATGTCGCCACATCCCAGCAAGGTACGTTGTCACGACTCCGAGAGCTGTATTACTGTTTCGCGAGTGTTGTCTTTGATCTTGACATTTTTCTGTAATTTCATTTTGTTCAGTCGGGCTTCCTTCGGAGGTGATCCATCTGGACGACGACGACCAAAGGAGGTCAGAGCCAGCTTTGGCGCATGTCCCTGGGGTTATCCCATCTGCTGCCAATCCCACCATGAACGTGCCGCCTACTGAGACTGTGCCGCCGACTGAGACGATGGCTCTCACGGCGGAACCGACTGAAGCGGAGCTCGGGATGCCCAGGGAGTCTTCTGCTGTGCCGGGTCCGTCGGCCGTTCAATATGATGCCCGGCACCTCCTGTAAGATCAGGTAGGAGCCGCCAAGGACGCCATGATGCAGGTGGAGCTGATGGTGGGCGACGCCAAGGGAGCGTATGACTCCATCGCGTCCCTGTATAAGAAGAGCTTGGAGCTTCGAGACGATATCCGAGTACTTAGCAAACCCTCATTGAGGCTGATGCGGATGTGAAGACAACTAACAACTGCATGCTCCGCATGTTTGCCATTGGCTTCACCAAGAGACGCCAAACAAAAACCACGAGCCAAAATCATGTCAAAAAAAAACTCAGAGAAAGAAGAGCAAAAGATCCGATTCGAATTCAAGTTGGATCTACGATCAGTCGGCTCGGTGTGAATCAAGTTTATCCACACTAAACCACGAATGTGACGACCAACAGAAGTGGCCAAAGTTTAATACAGATACCACTCGGCATACCGAGGTAAAAGTGCGTTCACCATAAAGTTTTCTTCAAGCGTAGCCGGGACTGGCACGCTCCAGAAAGGTGTCGAGGTCGATTCCGTCTGCAATGCGAGTAGCTGTGTCGAGGAAGGTCTCCATGAAATCTTTGAATCGAAGCTTCTTGGTGTTGGCGACCTGCAACGTCTTCAGCTTGTCTTCGCGGGCTTCCTTGCAGTGCACTCGGACCAGAGACAGCGCCACGTCCGCACCACACCGAGCGGCAGACTTCTTCCATGCCTCCACTCTGCTTGGAATGTCCTCCAGCCGAGTCATCAACCCATCTATTTCGCTCCGGGAGTCGTCTTCAGGCCACAACTCCTTGTCGATCCGGCTGACAACTTTTCTCAGGCGACCAATGAAAGGGCTCACCCTATTAAGGCAAGAATGCACTCGGAGCATGTCCCGGTTAGCTTCATCGCCGAGTGGAACGTTCGGAACAAGCGACCGTTCAATTTCGGCTGCTTCAGCCTCAATGTCCCGACAGAAATCCGCAAAGAAAAGACAAGCATAAAATAAGCGCGGAGTGAACTCCAAAGTCAAAAAGCACTCGGCAAGAACTTACCACCAAGTAGTGCGACCATCTTCCTCGCCCAGTCGCTGACGTAGTTCTCCCACGCTCTGCACAGAGTGTTCATCACCTTCAGCTGGGCCATCCAGTCAGATCTCTCCTTCTTCATCTTTTCTACCTCGGCCACCAGTGCCTTATTGGTCCCCAGAGATTCCTCTAAAGAATTCTCTCGGTCAGCGAGAGCCTTCTTTACGCCAGCCAGGTCATTCACAGCCACCTCCAAGTCCGCAGCAAGCTGAGTCTTCTCAGCCTTCAGAGCATTGTACGCAGATCCCATTTCACAAGTCTTCTTCCAAAGACACACAAAGGGAGGATCAGCCACATTCAACAAGGAAAAAGTCTCGACAGATATGACAAAACAATCAAAGATCAAAATTCTTCAGACCCCTGCCGATGCAAGCAATCGACAGCGGTCTCGGGGACTACACCCAGTGGGTTCACTGAGAGTGACCCCACTGGTATGAAGATCGAACAGGTCGTCCCTATTAAGCTCCATAGCAAACCAACAACACTACGAGATTACTATTACTCGACCCGAGTAACACTACTCTCGGGGACTACACCCAGTGGGTGCACTCGGAGTGCCCCCACTGGTACCAATCGGGCAGATCAGCTCTGATCTGTTCAGATTACGGAAAATACATATAAAGACAACTGCCGGTGCAAGCACTCGGCAGAAGTCTCGGGGACTACACCCACTGGGTTCACTCGGAGTGAACCCACTGCAAAATCATCCTACTGTATCCGAGTATATCGCTGAAACCCCTAGTGGGTACCAAGAGGAAAGTAAACACTTACTAGCGCACCCTCCGAGTGTATCTCGAGTATTCACTCGGAGGAAACTTTTTACTTAGGCGACTCTGGTTCGCTGCTAAGTCTCCGAGTGTGACTTTTCGTGCACACTCAGAGCGAGTTTTTACTTAGGCGACTCTGGGTCGCTGCTAAGTCCCCGAGTGTGTCTATTAGTGCGCACTCGGAGCAAGTTGTTACTCATGTAGTTGTCAGTTGTCTTCACATCCACATGAGCCTCAATGAGGGTTTGCTAAGCCTCTGAGTGTATCTCGAGTATACACTCGGAGGAAGCTTTTTACTTAGGCAACTCTGGTTCGCAGCTAAGTCTCCGAGTGTGACTTTTGGTGCACACTCGAAGCGAGTTTTTACTTAGGCGACACTGGGTCGCTGCTAAGTCCCCGAGTGTGACTCTTAGTGCGCACTCGGAGCGAGTTGTTTCTCATGTAGTTGTCAGTTGTCTTCACATCCACATGAGCCTCAATGAGGGTTTGCTAAGCCTCCGAGTGTATCTCGAGTATACACACGGAGGAAGCTTTTTACTTAGGCGACTCTGGTTCGCAGCTAAGTCTCCGAGTGTGACTTTTGGTGCACACTCGGAGCGAGTTTTTACTTAGGCGACTCTGGGTCACTGCTAAGTCCCCGAGTGTGACTGTTAGTGCGCACTCGGAGCGAGTTGTTTCTCATGTAGTTGTCAGTTATCTTCACATCCAGATGAGCCTCAATGAAGGTTTGCTAAGCCTCCGAGTGTATCTCGAGTATACACTCGGAGGAAGCTTTTTACTTAGGCGACTCTGGTAAGAAGCTAAGTCTCTGAGTGTGACTTTTGGTGCACACTCGGAGCGAGTTGTTACTTAGGCAACTCTGGGTCGCTGCTAAGTCCCCGAGTGTGACTGTTAGTGCGCACTCGGAGTGAGTTGTTTCTCATGTAGTTGTCAGTTGTCTTCACATCCACATGAGCCTCAATGAGGGTTTGCTAAGCCTCCGAGTGTATCTCGAGTATACACTCGGAGGAAGCTTTTTACGTAGGCGACTCTGAGTCGCAGCTAAGTCCCCGAGTGTGACTTATCATGCACACTCGGAGTGAGTTGTTTACTTAGGCGACTCTGGCTCGCAGCTAAGTCTCCGAGTGTGACTTTTAGTGTACACTCGGAGCGAGTTTGTACTTAGGCGACTCTGGGTCGCAACTAAGTTTCGGAGTGTGACTTTTAGTGCACACTCGGAGTTAGTTTTCAGACCAGAGTCTGCAAACGCGAAAGAATTTTGAATCGGCAAGAAATCAATCTGCTTTGTATTACTTCAATGATACTTGTTCTTTACATTGTCTCCATCGGCGGTTACGTGTAGAAGCGCTTCAGTAGATCTCCATTCCATGCTCGCGGCTCGTCCGTTTCCCTATCGAGGTTGTAGAGTCGATATGCTCCGTTGTTTAGCACCTTAGATATGATGAACGGTCCTTCCCAGGCGGGAGCCAACTTGTGTGGTCTCTGTTGATCCACTCGGAGCACCAGGTCGCCTGCTTGGAACGTGCGGCTCCTGACGTGCCGTGCGTGAAATCACCGCGGATCTTGTTGATAAATCGTTGAACGGATCAGTGCCATCTCACGCTCTTCTTCTAGAAGATCTACTCCGTCTTGCCTGGCTTGCTCTACTTCGGCTTCGGAGAAGAGTTCGACTCGTGGAGAGTTATGAAGCAAGTCACTCGGAAGGACTGCCTCTGCTCCATAAACGAGGAAAAATGAGGATCGCCCTGTCGATCTATTCGGAGTTGTGTGGAGGCCCCACAGCACCGAAGGCAGCTCGGTGACCCACGCGTCGGCGGCATGTCCAACTTCTCGCAGGAGTCGAGGCTTCAACCCTTGAAGAATAAGTCCATTCGCCTGCTCTGCTTGCCCGTTTGTTTGGGGGTGCGCCACGGATGCAAAATCCACTCGGATACCTTGGCCTGTGCAAAAACCTTTGAACCTGTCCGAGTCAAAGTTTGTACCATTGTTGGTGATTATGTTGTGCGGAACCCCGTATCTGGCGATGATGTCTGTGATAAATTTGATGGTTGTAAGGGCATCAAGCTTCTTGATGGGCTTGGCTTCAATCCACTTGGTAAACTTGCCGACTGCTACCAGCAGATGAGTGAATCCTCCTTGGCCTGCCCTGAATGGTCCGACTGTATCTAATCCCCACACGGCGAATTGCCAAGCAAGAGGAATTGTCTTCAACGCAGACGTTGGCTTGTGGGACTTGTTTGAATAGAACTGACAACCTTCGCAACGGTCGACCATATCTTTTGCCATTTCATTCGCCTGCAACCAGAAGAAACCAGCTCTGAATGCTTTGGCGACGATTGCCCTTGAGGAGGCATGATGGTCGCAGGTTCCGAGTGGATTTCTTGCAAGATTAATTGCCCCTCCTCAGGAGAGATACACCGCTGAAGGACGCCTGAAATACTTTCCTTGTACAACTGGTCATCAATGACGGTGAAGGACTTTGACCTGCGAACGATCTGCCTAGCTTGGACTTCTTCTTCTGGTAACTCTTGCCTCAGGATGTACGCAATGAACGGCACAGTCCATTCGGGAATGACAGCTAGAATCTCCATGATCAAATCAACCATAGCGGGGACCTCGACTTCAGTCTGATCTGTTGAGCTCTTCGACTATATTGGTTCCTCTGTAAAAGGGTCTTCTTCTACTGAGGGAAGGTGTAGGTGCTCGAGGCAGACATCACTCGGGACCGGTCTCCGAGTGGATCCAAGTTTTGCCAATTCGTCTGTTGCTTGGTTTTTCAGTCGGGGAACATGCTGGAGTTCGAGACCTTCGAACTTCTTCTCGAGCTTCCTTACTGCGTTGCAGTATGCAGTCATGGTGGGGTTCCTTACATCCCACTCCTTCATTACTTGATTAAGCACCAGATCTGAATCGCCATAGACCATCAGGCGACGGACGCCGAGTGTGATGGCCATGCGCAACCCGTAAAGGAGAGCTTCGTACTCTGCTTTGTTGTTGGAAGAATCAAAATGTATCTGCAACACATACTTGAGTTTATCACCTTTTGGGGATATGATTACTACGCTAGTGCCGGAGCCATTCAACATCTTGGACCCATCGAAGAACATGGTCCAATGAGCCGAGTAGATGTGAGTCGGTTGCTGTTGTTCTACCCATTCAGCTATGAAGTCAGCCAGAGCTTGAGACTTTATAGCTTTCTTGGCTTCGAACTTGATGTCGTAGTATAGCATCTCCATTGCCCACTTTGCCACTCGGCCTGATGCGTCCCGATTGTGGAGAATTTCCGACAACGGAGCATCAGATATGACAAACACCGAGTGGACTTCTGATAATGGGGATACCTCTGCTTGGAAGGAGTCATGACTTCGGAAACATAATATACTGGCCGCTGAACCTTGTACGCTTTGCCTTCTTCTTCGAGTTCGACTGTCAGAACGGTGCTGACGACTTGATTTGTAGCCGCGATGTACAGAAGAAGGGGTTCTTTACTGAGCGGGGCAGTAAGAACCGGCTGGGTGGAAAGCAGGGCTTTGAGGTCGTCGAATGCAATTTGGGCTTCGTCTGTCCACTAGAAGGTATCTGACTTCTTCATGAGTCGGTACAGAGGCAACGCCTTCTCGCCGAGTCGAGCGATAAACCTGCTCAAAGCCGCTAGGCAACCTGTGAGCCTTTGAACATCATGTACTCTTACCGGCCGCTCCATTTGGACAATGGTCCCGATCTTTTCGGGGTTGACATCGATCCCTCGTTCGGAAACGAAGAAACCGAGTAACTTCCCGCTGGGAACGCCGAATGAACACTTGGCTGGGTTGAGCTTGATATCGTACCTACGTAGGTTGGCGAATGTTTCTGCCAAGTCAGTCAGCAGGTCGGAACCTGTGCGTGACTTGACAACGATACCATCCATATATGCCTCCACGTTTCGACCGATCTGGTCTAGGGGGCATCTTTGGATCATGCGCATAAAAGTTGCTCCTGCATTCTTCAAACCGAATGGCATAGTGATGTAACAGAAACACCCGAATGGGGTGATGAAGGTTGTTTTTAATTCATCTGGACCATACAGACGGATCTGATGATAGCCCGAATAGGCATCAAGAAAGGATAAGCGCTCGCAACCCGCAGTCGAATCAACAATTTGATCAATGCGGGGGAGCGGGAAGTGATCTTTCAGACAGACCTTATTGAGATGCTTGAAATCGATGCACATACGAAGAGACTTGTCCTTCTTGGGCACCATGACAACATTAGCGAGCTACTCGGAGTGGTGTACCTCGCGAATGAAGTTGGCTGCCAAAAGTTTAGCCACCTCCTCTTTGATTGCCTTCCTCTTGTGCGCGGCGGACCGACGCAGGCGTTCTCGGACGGGCCGAGCAGCAGGATCCACATGCAGTCGGTGCTCAGCCAACTCCCTGGGTACACCTGGCATGTCAGCAGACTTCCATGCAAAAATGTCCTAGTTCTCACGGAGGAATTGGATGAGCTCGGCTTCCTATTTTGGATCAAGGGTGGTGGAGATGTTTGTCGGGGCAGCGGCGTCGTCCGTCGGGTGGATGCTGACTTTCTTCGTGTCTCCCGCCGACTGGAATGCGGACTCGGAAGCTGGCTTCTTTGAACGCATCAGGTCAGCAGGGTCGGCGGTCTTCTTGTACTCATCCAGCTCGAGAATAGCCATCTGCTGATTGGCAATCCTTGACCCCTGCTGCAGACACTCCTCGGCCCGCTGCCGATTGCCTCTGACCGTAATCACACCTTTGGGACCTGGCATCTTCAGCTTCAAATAGACCGTAACATGGACGGGCCATGAAACGCGCATATGCCGGACGGCCCAGAATCGCATGGTATGCACTCTGGAAGTCTACCACCTCGAATGTCAGCTTCTCCTTGCGGAAGTTCTTGTCAGAGCCGAAGACGACATCCAACGTGATTTGGCCGAGTGATTTGGCCTTTCTTCCTAGGACGACTCCGTGGAACTGCATACTGCTCTCGCTAAGTTTGGACATCGGAATGCCCATTCCCTTGAGAGTGTCGGCGTACATGATATTCAAGCCGTTGCCGCCGTCCATGAGGACTTTGCGCAGCCTGACTCCTTCCACCACCGGGTCGACGACCAGAGCCTGCCTCCCTGGGGTGGGTACGTGTGCTGGGTGGTCTGACTAATCAAAGGTGATCGCAGTCTGTGACCACTTGAGGAACGTGGGAGTGGATGGGGTTGCCATGTTCACCTCCCTGTTGACCAGCTTGAGTCGACTCTTGCTTTCCACATCAGCAAAAATCATCAACGTTGCAGGGACTTGGGGGAACGGATCCTCCTTGTCCTCATCATCTGGCTCGGTGTCCTTCTCGCTCGGCTGTCCATCACCAAATCCTTGGATCAGGAGGCGACACTGCCGAGTGGTATGCTTCGGCAATATGACATTGCCTTCTTCATCTGTCTTCGTGTGGATTGGACACGGTTGATCTAGGATGAAGTTTCCTAACTGCCTCTTCTTGGGGGAGTATTGAGCTTTCCCCTTGCCTTTGAACTTGGCATTTCTAACGGCTGCTGCCTCTGCCTGCGGAGTGGATTGAGCTTTCTACTTCTGCTTCCGATTGCTGTTCCCATCTCCATCAGCGACTGACTTATGCTTGCCGCTACGTATGCGGTCCTCCTCTTCGCCATTTGCATAACGCGCAGCTATCTCCATCATCTTGCTCATGGAGATGTCACCTGTCCGACCGAACTTCAGGTACAGATCGCTGTACCGCACGCCTGCCTTGAAGGTGCAGACTGCTTGGTGCTATTGTTGGGGAATGTAGCATAAATTCAAAATTTTCCTACGCATATTCAGATCTTCCTATGGAGAGACCAGCAACGAGAGAGGGGTAAGAGCATCTTCATACCTTTGAAGATCGTTAAGCGGAAGCGTTGCTAGAACGCGGTTGATGGAGTCGTACTCGCAGCGATTCCGATCTAGTGCCGAACAACGGCACCTCCGCGTTCAACACACGTGCAGCCCGGTGACGTCTCCCACACCTTGATCCAGCAAAGAGGAGAGAGAGGTTGGGGAAGAACTCCAGCAACACGACGGCGTGGTGTCGATGGAGAGACGAGGTCTCCCGGCAGGGCTTCGCCAAGCACCGGTAGAGAGGAGAAGGGAGAGGAGCGGGGCTGCGCCGAGAGAGAGGAAAACCCGTGTGTCAGCCCCAGATGGGAGAGGGGCGGCGGCCAGGGCAGGGAGGAGGGGTGGCGCACCCCTCTGGTGGGCCTTAGGCCCACCTATGCTAGGGTTCCCCCCCCCCTTCCCCCTTTTTTCTGGTGCGCATGGGCTGGGTGGGGGCGCACCAGCCCACCTAGGGGCTGGTTCCCTTCCCCACTTAGCCCATCTAGCCTCCAGGGGTCGTTGCCCCCCTTCGGTGGTCCCCCGGGACCACCTCCGGTGGTCCCGGTGGTACCGGTACATTACCGGTGACGCCCGAAACACTTCCGGTGTCCAAAACCATCCGTCCTACATATCAATATTTACCTCCGGACCATTTCGGAGCTCCTCGTGACGTCCGGGATCTCATCCGGGACTCCGAACAACTTTCGGTAACCTCGTACAACAATTCCCTATAACCCTAGCGTCATCGAACCTTAAGTGTGTAGACCCTACGGGTTCGGGAGACAAGCAGACATGACCGAGACACCTCTCTGGCCAATAACCATCAGCGGGGTCTGGATACCCATGGTGGCTCCCACTAGCTCCACGATGATCTCATCGGATGAACCACGATGTCAAGGATTCAATCAATCCCGTATACGATTCCCTTTGTCTGTCGGTATAGAACTTGCCCGAGATTCGATCGTCGGTATACCTATACCTTGTTCAATCTCGTTACCGGTAAGTCTCTTTACTCGTTTCGTAGTACGTCATCGTGTGACTAACTACTTAGTCACATTGAGCTCATGATGATGTTCTTCCGAGTGGGCCCAGAGATACCTCTCCGTCACACGGAGCGACAAATCCCGATCTCGATTCGTACCAACCCAACAGACACTTTCGGAGGTACCCGTAGTGCACCTTTATAGTCACCCAGTTACGTTGTGACGTTTGATACATCCAAAGCACTCCTACGGTATCTGGGAGTTGCACAATCTCACTGTCGAAGGAAAAGATACTTGACATTAGAAAAGCATTAGCATACGAACAATACGATCTAGTGCTAGGCTTAGGATTGGGTCTTGTCCATCACATCATTCTCCCAATGATGTGATCCCGTTATCAATGACATCTAATGCCCATGATCAGGAAACCATGATCATCTATTGACTAACGAGCTAGCCAACTAGAGGCTTGCTACGGACACATTGTGATCTATTTATTCACACATGTATTATTGTTTCCTGTTAATACAATTATAGCATGATCAATAGACGATTATCATGAACAAGGAAATATGATAATAACCATTTTATTATTGCCTCTAGGGCATATTTCCAACAGTCTCCCACTTGCACTAGAGTCAATAATCTAGTTACATTGTGATGTATCGAACACCCATAGCATTATGGTGTTGATCATGTTTTGCTCGTGGAAGAGGTTTAGTCAACGGGTCTGCAATGTTCAGATCCGTGTGTACTTTACAAATATCTATCACTCCACTCTGGACATGGTCCTGGATGGAGTTGTAGCGGCGCTTGATGTGCTTCGTCTTCCGGTGAAACCTGGGCTCCTTGGCTATGGCAATGGCTCCAGTGTTATCACAGAAGAGTGTCATAGGACCCGACGCGCTTGGAACCACTCCAAGGTCGGTGATAAGCTCCTTCATCCAAATTCCTTCATGAGCCGCTTCTGAAGCAGCTATGTACTCCGCTTCACATGTAGATGCTGCCACGACTTCTTGCTTGCTGCTGCACCAGCTCACTGCCCCACCATTCAACACATATACGTATCCGGTCTGTGACTTAGAGTCATCCGGATCTGTGTCGAAGCTAGCGTCGACGTAACCCTTTACGACGAGCTCTTCGTCACCTCCATAAACGAGAAACATTTCCTTAGTCCTTTTCAGGTACTTAAGGATATTCTTGACCGCTGTCCAGTGTTCCTTACCGGGATCACTTTGGTACCTCCCTACCAAACTTATGGCAAGGTTTATATCAGGTCTGGTACACAGCATGGCATACATTAGAGATCCCACGGCTGAAGCGTAGGGGACAGAACTCATCTTCTCTCTATCTGCTGCCGTGGTCGGCGACTAAGTCTTACTCAATCTCATACCTTGCAAAACTGGCAAGAACCCTTTCTTTGAGTTCTCCATATTGAATTTCTTCAATATCTTGTCAAGGTATGTACTTTGCGAAAGACCTATGAGGCGTCTCGATCTATCTCTATAGATCTTGATGCCTAATATGTATGCAGCTTCTCCAAGGTCCTTCATTGAAAAACTCTTGTTCAAATAGGCCTTTATGCTCTCCAACATCTCTATAGTATTCCCCATCAATAATATGTCATCTACATATAATACGAGGAAAGCTACAGAGCTCCCACTCACTTTCTTGTACAGACAGGCTTCTCCGTAAACCTGTATGAACCCAAACACTTTAATCACCTCATTAATGCAAATGTTCCAACTCCGAGATGCTTGCACCAGCCCATAGATGGAGCGCTGGAGCTTGCACACTTTGTTAGCACCCTTAGGATCGACAAAACCTTCTGGTTGCATCATATACAACTCTTCCTTAAGGTTCCCGTTAAGGAACGCTGTTTTGACGTCCATTTGCCAAATTTCATAATCATAAAAGGCGGCAATTGCTACCATGATTCGGACTGATTTCAGCTTCGCTACGAGAGAGAAAGTCTCTTCGTAGTCAACTCCTTAAATTTGTCGAAAACCCTTTGCGACAAGTCGAGCTTTGTAAACGGTTACATTACCGTTTGCATCAGTCGTCTTCTTGAAGATCCATTTATTTTCTATGGCTCGCCGGTCATCGGGCAAGTCCACCAAAGTCCATACTTTGTTCTCATACATGGATCCTATCTCGGATTTCATGGCCTCAAGCCATTTGTTGGAATCCGGGCCCGCCATTGCTTCTTCATAGTTCGAAGGTTCACCGTTGTCTAACAACATGATTTCCATCACAGGGTTGCCGTACCACTCTGGTGCGGAGCGTACCCTTGTGGACCTTCGCGGTTCAGCAGTAACTTGTTCCGAAGCTTCATGATCATCATCATTAACTTCTTCTTCAGTCAGTGTAGGCGCCACAGGAACAACTTCCTGCGCTGCTCTACTTTCCTGTTCGAGAGGGGGTGTAATTACCTCATCAAGTTCTACCTTCCTCCCACTTACTTCTTTCGAGAGAAACTCTTTCTCTAGAAAGGATCCGTTCTTGGCAACAAAGGTTTTACCTTCGGATCTAAGATAGAAGGTATACCCAATAGTTTCCTTAGGGTATCCTATGAATACGCATTTCTCCGCTTTGGGTTCGAGCTTTTCTGGTTGAAGTTTCTTCACATAAGCATCGCAGCCCCAAACTTTAAGAAACGACAACTTAGGTTTCTTGCCAAACCATAGTTCATACGGTGTCGTCTCAATGGATTTAGACGGTGCCCTATTCAAAGTGAATGCTGCAGTTTCTAATGGGTATCCCCAAAATGATAGCGGTAAGTCGGTGAGAGACATCATAGATCGTACCATATCTAATAAAGTGCGATTACGACGTTCAGACACTCCGTTGTGCTGTGGTGTGCCAGGCGGCGTCAGTTGTGAAACGATTCCACACTTCCTTAGGTGTGTGCCAAACTCGTGACTCAAATATTCTCCTCCACGATCAGATCGTAGACATTTAATTTTTCTGTCACGTTGATTCTCAACCTCACTCTGAAATTCCTTGAACTTTTCAAACGTCTCAGATTTGTGCTTCATCAAGTAGATATACCCATACCTACTCAAACCATCGGTGAGAGTGAGAACATAACGATAACCACCGCGAGCTTCAACGTTCATTGGACCACACACATCAGTATGTATTATTTCCAATAAGTCGGTTGCTCTCTCCATTATTCCTGAGAATGGAGTCTTAGTCATCTTGCCCATGAGGCACGGTTCGCATGTGTCAAATGATTCAAAGTCAAGAGACTCTAATAGTCCATCAGTATGGAGCTTCTTCATGCGCTTAACGCCGATATGACCAAGGCGGCAGTGCCACAAGTATGTGGGATTATCATTATAAACTTTGCATCTTTTGGTACTCACACTATGAATATGTGTAACATCACGATCGAGATTCATTAAGAATAAACCATTCACCAGCGGAGCATGACCATAAAACATATCACTCATATAAATAGAACAACCATTATTCTCTGACTTAAATGAGTAGCCGTCTCGCATTAAGCAAGACCCTGATACAATGTTCATGCTTAAAACTGGTACTAAATAACAATTATTAAGGTTTAAAACTAATCCCGGCGGTAGATGTAGAGGTAGCGTGCCGACGGCGATCACATCAACCTTTGAACCATTCCCGACGCACCTCGTCACCTCGTCCTTGGCCAGTCTCCGCTTATTCTGCAGTTCCTTCTTTGAGTTGCAAATGTGAGCAACAGCAACGGTATCAAATACCCAGGAGCTACTACGAGCGCTGGTAAGGTACACATCAATAACATGTATATCAAATATACCTTTAACGTTGCCGCCCTTCTTGTCCGCTAAGTATTTGGGGCAGTTCCGCTTCCAGTGACCCTTTCCCTTGCAATAGAAGCACTCAGTCTCAGGCTTGGATCCGTTCTTTTTCTTCTTCCCGGCATCTGGCTTACCGGGCGCGGCAACAGCTTTGCCGTCTTCCTTGAAGTTCTTCTTACCCCTGCCTTTCTTGAAACTAGTGGTCTTGTTGACCATCAACACTTGATGCTGTTTCTTGATTTCTACTTCTGCAGACTTGAGCATCGAGTACAACTCGGGAATGGTTTTCTCCATCCCTTGCATGTTGTAGTTAAGCACAAAGCCTTTGTAGCTTGGTGGGAGAGACTGGAGGATTCTGTCAATGATAGCATCATCCGGAAGTTCGACTCCAAGTGAAGTCAGACGACCGTGTAACCCAGACATTTTGAGTATGTGCTCACTGACAGAACTGTTCTCCTCCATCTTACAGCTAAAGAACTTGTCAGAGACTTCATATCTCTCGACACGGGCATGAGCTTGAAAAACTAGCTTCTGCTCCTGGAACATCTCATATGCCCTGTGTTGCTCAAAACGCCTTTGGAGCCCCGTTTCTAAACTGTATAACATGCCACACCTGACCAGAGAGTAGTCATCACTCCGCGCTTGCCAGACGTTCAGAATGTCCTCGGCTGCTGCGGGAGCGGGAGGGTCACCTAGCGGCGCATTAAGGACATAAGCCTTTTTAGCTGCTTCAAGGATGAGCTTCAGGTTGCGAACCCAGTCCGCATAGTTGCTACCATCATCTTTCAGCTTGTTTTTCTCTAGGAATGCGTTGAAGTTGAGGTTGACGTTGGACATCTACAATATTTATAAAGACAACTTTTAGACTAAGTTCATGACAATTAAGTTCATCTAATCAAATTAAGTATGAACTCCCACTTAAATCGACATCCCTCTAGTCATCTAAGTGATACATGATCCATGTTGACTAACCCGTGTCCGATCATCACGTGAGACGGACTAGTCACCATGGTGAGCAACTTCATGCTGATCGTATTCAACCATACTACTCATGTTCGACCTTTCGGTCACTTGTATTCGAGGTCATGTCTGTACATGCTAAGCTCGTCGAGTCAACCTAGGTGTTTCGCGTGTGTAAATATGGCTTACACCCGTTGTATGCGAACATTAGAATCTATCACACCCGATCATCACGTGGTGCTTCGAGACAACGAACCTTCGCAATGGTGCACACTCAGGGGAATACGTTCTCGAAATTTTAAGAGGGATCATCTTATTATGCTACCGTCGTTTTAAGCAATAAGATGTAAAACATGATAAACATCACAATGCAATCATATAGTGACATGATATGGCCATCATCATCTTTGCTCTTTCGATCTCCATCTTCAGGCATCGCATGATCATCATCGTCACCGGCGTGACACCATGATCTCCATCATCGTGTCTCCGTGAAGTCATCACGCCAACTACTACTATCACTACTACTATAGCTAACAGTTAGCAATGAAGTAAAAGTAGTAAGTACATGGCGTTGCATCTCATACAATAAATTAAGACAACTCCTATGGCTCCTGCCGGTTGTCATACTCATCGACATGCAAGTCGTGAAACCTATTACAATAACATGATCATCTCATACATCATACATGCAACATCACAACTTTGGCCATATCACATCACATGTCAAACCCTGCAAAAACAAGTTAGGCGTCCTCTAATTGTTGTTGCAAGTTTTACGTGGCTGATTTGGGTTTCTAGCAAGAACGCCTTCTTACCTACGTGACAGCCACAACGATGATATGCCAAAGCTATTTACCCTTCATAAGGACCCTTTTCATCAAATCCAATCCGACTAGAGTAGGAGAGACAGACACCCGCTAGCCACCTTTATGCACGATGTGCATGTCTGTTGGTGGAACCAGCCTCACGTAAGCGTACGTGTAAGGTCGGTCCGGGCCGCTTCATCCCACAATACCGCCGGAAAAGAATAAGACTAGTAACGGCAAGCAAATTGAAAAATCATCGCCCACAACTTTTGTGTTCTACTCGTGCATAGAATCTATGCATAGAAAACCTGGCTCTGATACCACTGTTGGGGAACGTAGCATAAATTCAAAAATTTCCAACGCATATTCAGATCATCCTATGGAGAGACCAGCAACGAGATAGGGGTAAGAGCATCTTCATACCTTTGAAGATCTCTAAGCGGAAGCGTTGCTAGAACGCGGTTGATGGAGTCGTACTCGCAGCGATTCCGATCTAGTGCCGAACAACGGCACCTCCGCGTTCAACACACGTGCAGCCCAGTGACGTCTCCCGCACCTTGATCCAGCAAGGAGGAGGGAGAGGTTGGGGAAGAACTCCAGCAACACGACGGCGTGGTGTCGATGGAGAGACGAGGTCTCCTCGCAGGGCTTCGCCAAGCACCGGTAGAGAGGAGGAGGGAGAGGAGCGGGGCTGCGCCGAGAGAGAGGAAAAACCGTGTGCCCAACAGCCCCAAATCCTCAACTATATATAGGGGGAGAGGGAGGGGGTGCAGCCCTTAGGGTTCCCACCCCCAAGGGGTGCGGCAGCCCCAGATGGGAGAGGGGCGGCGGCCAGGGCAGGGAGGAGGGGTGGCGCACCCCTCTGGTGAGCCTTAGGCCCACCTATGCTACGGTTCCCCCCTTCCCCCTTTTTTCTGGTGCGCATGGGCTGGGTGGGGGCGCACCAGCCCACCTAGGGGTTGGTTCCCTTCCCCACTTAGCCCATCTAGCCTCCCGGGGTCGTTACCCCCCTTCGGTGGTCCCCCGGGACCACCTCCGGTGGTCCCGGTACATTACCGGTGACGCCCGAAACACTTCCAGTGTCCAAAACCATCCGTCCTATATATCAATCTTTACCTCCGGACCATTCCGGAGCTCCTCTGACGTCCGGGATCTCATCCGGGACTCCGAATAACTTTCAGTAACCTCGTACAACAATTCCCTATAACCCTAGCGTCATCGAACCTTAAGTGTGTAAACCCTACGGGTTCGGGAGACAGGCAGACATGACCGAGACACCTCTCTGGCCAATAACCATCAGCGGGGTCTGATACCCATGGTGGCTCCCACTAGCTCCACGATGATCTCATCGGATGAACCACGATGTCAAGGATTCAATCAATCCCGTATACGATTCCCTTTGTCTGTCGGTATAGAACTTGCCCGAGATTCGATCGTCGGTATACCTTTACCTTGTTCAATCTCGTTTACGGTAAGTCTCTTTACTCATTCCGTAGCACGTCATCGTGTGACTAACTCCTTAGTCACATTGAGCTCATGATGATGTTCTACCGAGTGGGCCCAGAGATACCTCTCCGTCACACGGAGCGACAAATCCCGATCTCGATTCATACTAACCCAACAGACACTTTCGGAGGTACCCGTAGTGCACCTTTATAGTCACCCAGTTACGTTGTGACGTTTGATACACCCAAAGCACTCCTACGGTATCCGGGAGTTGCACAATCTCACGGTCGAAGGAAAAGATACTTGACATTAGAAAAGCATTAGCATACGAACAATACGATCTAGTGCTAGGCTTAGGATTGGGTCTTGTCCATCACATCATTCTCCCAATGATGTGATCCCGTTATCAATGACATCTAATGCCCATGATCAGGAAACCATGATCATCTATTGACTAACGAGCTAGCCAACTAGAGGCTTGCTTGGGACACATTGTGATCTATTTATTCACACATGTATTACTATTTCCTGTTAATACAATTATAGTATGAACAATAGACGATTATCATGAACAAGGAAATATGATAATAACCATTTTATTATTGCCTCTAGGGCATATTTCCAACAGCTATGTGACGTTCTCCACCGTGTGGTAGAGGGTCGTCCAGCGCTGGATGAAATCGCGCAGGGGCTCGTTCTGCTTCTGGACGCAGTGCTGGAGCTCTACGAGACGAGTAGGGCGTTTGCACGTACCCTCGAAGGTCTTGATGAAGACTCGAGACAGATCTGCCCAGCTATAGATGCTTGACAGAGCTAACTGGTTTAGCCAAGCTTGCGCCGAACCGTCGAGCATCAGGGGAAGATGTTTCATGGCGACATTGTCATCTACGCCACCGATCTGGACCGCCACTCTGTAGTTGTCCAACCAAGTTTCTGGTTTAGACTCTCCTGTGAACTTGCTGATTCCTGTCGCCAATCGGAAGTTGGGAGGGATGTCAGCTGGGCGGATGGCCCGACTGAAGCACTCGGGCCAGAAACGACGGTCCTGCTTCCACTCGGACAGTCTCTATCGTGACCATCCCGGTGGGCTCGACTTCTGTCGACCTTCTTCTGGGCGATGTACCCTCTTGCATCAGGCCTTGGATCATGCGCGTCACCGACTGAACGACGATCATCGTGATGCCGGGGCTCGTAAGGCCCACCCCGCGGGGGAGTACGCGGACGGAGACGATCTTCGGGATGAGACCGAATGGGAAGCGGATTCCGACTCGGGTCCATGGAACAGCTGCCCCCTCTGCGTCGCTGATGAGAGTCGGGACTGAAAACCGACCGATGCGTGTTCGCGTGAACAGAACTGTTGTGGATCCTGTTGTGCGACTGGGAGACCGCTGAATTTTGCTGTTGCGCCGTATGCAACAAGGCACGGATCTGCTTGATCCCTCTACTAGCCTCTGAATCAGTCGGCTGGAGAGAATCGGCTGTCGTGGCAGCCGCAGCCAAGTTGAGGATGGGTGTGCGGAACACCTCGACGTTGCTCTGAAGAGTGCGTCGACTAGAAGAACGATGGTGTTGACGAGGAGCGCCGGATGATTCTCCGAACTCATGCTCGTTCCGACCAGTCCGGAGGGGACTTTCATGGGAATTGGCCATGAGAACTTCGGCTGCAGGCCCGCAACCCGGATACTCGGAAGGTAGCTCAGTCGGAACTGACTCCAACACTGGGACGACGGCGGGACCACAACCGATTCGAGCACCACCACATGAGAGGACGCGCTCGGTCGCGCCTGGGCGTGTCGCACCCAATGCTGGAGCCGTGGACGACGGGATCGCTTGTTGCAGCGCATGACGGGGGCGAAGATCGACACCGGGGTCGATGGCTGGAGAAGACGAACACCGTGGGAACTGGCACGGAAGTGCGTAGCCCCGCGAGTGGGAAGCGCCTCAACGTCAAGGGGCGCATCCCAAAACCTTGTCGAATCGTCGGCGATGAAGGAGAGGGCACCGAAGAGGATCTGACGACCCATGCATAGATCTCCACCGAACGATATGACGAAAGTATGAGATCGCAAACTCGCCGGAAGTCGCTTAGACGCCTGCCCCACGGTGGGCGCCAACTGTCGTGGGTATAAGTTTGACAGTAGAAGTATAGGGTACGAAAGGATGGGCAGAGCCTTAGCTACGGCGAGGATGTATGAGTTCAGGCCCCTCTACGGTGGAGGTAAAATCCCTACGTCTCAGTGCTCTTGGGAGCTTAGTGTCGAGTGGATTATAGGATTACAGCAAGTGCCAACCCTTGCACCAGTGGGGCAGGGCGGCTTATATAGAGTGCGGTGCCCTTCATAATGGCCTGGTAGACAAGGATGGAATAGTGGCGAATAAATGCCTACGTTACAGGTAACGTAAGTCTTAAATGCTAATAATGGTGTATGAAAATGTATGACCGTTGCCCTCCTGGGAGGTTATGATGTACAGAGTGGATTCCAGTCGGTACGTTAAATATGCTCCGAGTGGATCGCCGCCGACTGGATGATGGGGGCATCCTTAGTTCAGTCGGAACTGTCTAAGGGCCTTGTCTTCTATGAAGGGTAGTCCTTGGGTAGGACCTATAGGGCAAGCCTATTACCCTACCCTGGGACTATAACCCCATCACCCCATGAGCTGAATTATGCCACGCATGACTTGGAACTAGCAGCCGTAGTGCACGCTCTCAAGACTTGGAGACATTTCCTGATCGGAAATAGTTGTGATGTTTACACTGATCACAAGAGCCTGAAATATATCTTCACGCAGAAGGAGTTGAACCTTAGACAGAGGAGATGGCTAGAATTGATCAAGTACTATGACATGAGATTGCACTATCACCCTGGCAAGGCAAATGTTGTAGCCGATGCATTGAGCCGCAAGAGTTATGTGAACACACTCATAGTGGGAGGATTACCCCAGGAGTTAGCCGATGATCTCCGAGAGCTCAAATTGGAAATAGTTCCAACAGGATTTGTAGCCACACTGGAAATTCAGTCCACTTTGACCGAAAAGATCCGCGAAGCACAGAATACAGACAAGGAGATAGCTGAGATCAAGCAGAAAATGAAAGACGGGAAGGCTAAAGGTTTTCGTGAGGATGAACACGGAACTCTATGGTTTGAGGATCGCATCTATGTGCCCAATGATCCCGAACTCAGGAAGTTGATACTTTAGGAGGACCATGATTCCCCATACTCGATACACCCAGGCAACACCAAAATGTATTTAGATCTGAAAGAAAGTTTCTGGTGGACAGGAATGAAGAAAGACATTGCCGAGTTTGTACCAATATGCGATGTTTGTCAGCGAGTAAAAGCCGAGCATCAGAAGCCAGCAGGTTTGCTTCAACCTCTGCCGATACCCGAGTGGAAATGGGAAAAGCTTGGTATGGACTTCATCAAAGGATTACCCAGGACCCGTTCTGGTTATGACTCTATTTGGGTTGTGGTCGATCGTTTGACCAAGGTAGCTCACTTCATTCCCGTGAAGACTACTTACACAAGTGCCAAGCTGACCAAGATATATATGACCAAGATCGTATGTCTGCATGGAGTACCGAAGAGTATTGTGTCAGATAGAGGGACTCAATTCACATCAAAATTTTGGCACCACCTGCACGAAACCTTGGGAATGAGATTGGAGTTCAGTATAGCTTTTTACCCACAGACCGACGGACAGACCGAGAGAGTCAACCAGATTCTGGAGGACATGTTGAGAGCTTACGCACTAGACTATGGGTCTAGCTGGGATGACAATTTACCCTATGCCGAGTTCTCATACAACAACAGCTATCAGACCAGTCTGAAGATGGCCCCTTTCGAAGCTTTATACGGAAGGAGGTGCAGAACACCACTGATGTGGGATGGAGTTGGAGACCGACAACTTTTTGGTCCCGACCTTATCCGAGATTCTGAAGAGAAGGTCAAGCTGATTCGTGACCGACTCAAGATAGCTCAGTCCAGGCAGAAAAATTATGCTGACAGCAAACGCAAGGAAGTGGCATACGAAGTGGGAGACCGAGCATATCTTCGGGTGTCTCCAATTCGAGGAATCAAGAGATTTGGTGTGAAAGGAAAGTTAGCACCCCGATTCATTGGCCCCTACAAAATTCTTGAACATAGAGGCGAAGTTGCATATAAACTGGAACTGCCGGAAGGATTGTCCGGAGTTCATGATGTCTTCCATGTTTCCCAGTTGAAGAAATGTCACGCTGATATGGCTGATGTTCCGTTGAGACATACAGTGCCCCTAGAGGCCATACAGCTTGAAAGTGATCTGACGTATGAGGAGAAACCCGTCAGGATTCTCGAGACTGCCAACAGAGTTACCCGCAGCAAGATCATCAAGTTATGCAAGGTGTTGTGGAGCCACCACACCGAGGAAGAAGCCACCTGGGAACGAGAAGAGGATCTTCGTCGAGACCACCCGCACCTATTTTCTAGCCAACCCGAATCTCGAGGGCGAGATTCATCTTATGGTGGGTAGGTTTGTAACATCCCAATTTTCCTAATTGGGAATGTTCTACAATTGTAGCTAAGCATCCATGCATATTGAATGAAATAAAGATTTGCATTTGAATTTTTTCAATTTTTTTGCTTTTGCTTTTCTATTTTTTCTTCACACGTGAAATGCCGGGAAATAATTCTGGCAACCAAGAAAGAGAGGAGGAATATGACCCTCCAAATATCACGGGCACTTTTGAAAATATTTGGGCCAAGAAAAAAACCAAAGTTTTATAGAGAAAATAATTCCAAAAAGAAAACAAAGCTTTTAGGGTTTTTTTGAAAAAAACATTTTTTTAGTTTTTATTTTGGCCTTGGAAAAATGTTAATCGAGTAGAGAATATTTTTCTAACCATTTTGATATATAATACCCTATATTAATTATTTTATTTTGTTTCCTTTTAATTCTCTTTAGTTTCTGTTTTTTTAAACTAAAATAGGCAGTTTTTTTAAAGGAAAGCGTCGCCGGCGCTTTAAAGCGAGCCGGCCCACCCCGCCACCCGGGATCCCCCTCCCTCCTTCCTAATCGGCTAGCTCACCCAACCCGCGCTGAGCCTCCCCCGCTGACGCATGGGCCCGCCCCTCGTTCGACCCCACCCGCAGCGCTCACCCACCCCCGCGCGCACCCCCTCCTTCCTTCTCTCTCCCCCGCGCCTCCCTCCACTTTCCTTCCCCAGCCGGCCACCCCCGCCATTGCCGGACTTGCCCCCGCCTCGCCGATCTCTTTCCCTCCGCAGTCTCCCCTCTCCCCTATAAGTAGCCGGCCCCGAGC
Organism: Hordeum vulgare subsp. vulgare; assembly: GCF_904849725.1. Taxonomy (NCBI): domain Eukaryota; kingdom Viridiplantae; phylum Streptophyta; class Magnoliopsida; order Poales; family Poaceae; genus Hordeum; species Hordeum vulgare. The sequence continues at coordinate 259,416,491 of NC_058520.1, read as the reverse complement.
CCCTCCCCTCGCCCCGTTCCACCGCACCGCTGCCCCTGCCCAAGCTCCACACCGGCGCCTCGACTCGTCGGAGTTGGAGCCGGAGCCGAAGTTCCCCGGCCACGCCTCGGCTCACCCCGAGCCTCCCCACGACTCATCGCCGCAGCCAATAGCCGCCGGAGGTCCGCCGCCGTCGTCCGAGCCTCTCCGCTGCCGCCCCCGACGCCGGAAGCCGCCGCCCCGACCCCTCACTGCCTCGGCTCGCCGAAGAAACTCCATCGCCGGCCACCTCTTTTCTCGTGAGCTCCCATCTCCCCTGAGTCGTTTGATCTATTTCAACGCACGAGATTAGAATAGGATACCTTTTCGGTTTAGCTAACAAAACCAGGCCGGTTTTCTGTTTACTTAACTATTAGCCGAAGCATTTTACTTGATCCCGGCCGTTTGCTAGTAACTACCGCAGCAAACACCTCCGCATCCAATCAGTGACTACCATGTGTACCCCTGGCCGATTAAAAGCAAAGTTTCTTTTTCTGTTTTAATTCCAAAACAGAGAGAGTTTTAAAATTGTTTTGATCATAACTTTTGATCCACAACTCCAATGGAGTTGAAACTTGTTCCAGTAGATCACAATATTTCTGTAGTTTTCAAAAACATATTAAGTGTCTAGGTTTGATATTTTCAAATTGGAATTAGATCAGATTTAGTTTAAACCTTGTTTTGCTTATTTTAGGAGTTTAAAATAGCTTTTAATTTGATTCTTTTTGCTACTACTTCCTAGTGATTATATCTTCCTGTAGTATAAGTTTCAAAAAAATTTAAATAATTTTACTTGGGGTTTTATCAAAAACATATTCTGCCTTAGTTAGGTGAAGTGAATTCTTTCACTTTATGCCATGGCAACTTTATGCTAGTGTTGTTATTTTTGCTTGTTGATGATTGTAGTGCTTATGGTGTGTAATTGTTTGTATTGATAGATCACCCGGAGTGCGAAGCTTGCTACTTAGAAGCGCTCGGTCACGACAACTATCAGCAAGGCAAGTCACTTTGATCATACTATCGCCTATGTTTTCTATGCATGGTAGTTTCACCTTTCTTTGCCCAATTGCATGCTGAGTAGGTACTTGGAAATTATGGTTACGTGTTGTAGTATCATGTGGTAGGCACCCAACAACCCCGTTACTTGGCCCGGGACGACAAATTTCATATTGCTATGCTTAAGTAGACGGGATTCTCATTGAGTGCATAACACGAGTGATGCGAGAATAGTTAAATAACCAAGACCGGTTAAGTCAAGATTTTCAAGACCTCGCGTAGCAATGCAACTCTGGGTGAAGGACGGTTTGACGGGCTCCCTGGAGAAACCAGTGGAAGACCCCGGGATGCATGGAGACGTGCCATGACATCTTGCGGAAAGCTTCACCCAGGCTCGAAGAGATGGACGGAGGCTTCAAGACCCAAGGCTTACCTGCACAGCCACAAGTCATTGTGGGCTCTGGCTTGGTTGGACGACGCGGCGACTCTGGACAGGCGGTGCTAGCAGATGTAGAAGAACGGTAGGATCGGATGGGCACCGACAGGGATTCAGAGGGACCCGTTGAAAGACCATGTTTTGATCATCCGTTCTTCAAACACCCTGAAGTGCGAGGACATACCCGGAGGCGGTCAAATCTTGTGGGGAACGTGTGCAAAACTCTGCAGAGTACCCAAACCTAATCAACTAGCCGTGTCCACGGTCATGGACAACTTGAGCCGGAGGAATTGAATTTATCCTGAACTCTCAACACAATTTAATAATGATGTGGGAATTATCGACAACTCGGGTACGAGAATTGGTTGGCGGAACCAACTCGTTATGAACAAACAATGTAGTAATATTTTGCTTTCAGCCCTCTCTTGTTGTAGGAGAAAATTTTCTTTACGCTAAAATTTATAGCCCCACCTGCCATATATGCATGTAGAAATAGTTGGTTATTATTTCACCCCCCTCTCGTTGATGACTTGTCGGCATATTCCATATGCTGACCTACACGGCTGCAATGTATCATGTTGCAAAGTACTTTTCCGACCAGGAGTGAGGCTACGATCTACGCTCGGTGACATGCCCTGGAGTCGGATGGACTCGTCTACCTTTGAAGCTTCCGCTAGTCTTCGTTAGTTATCTCATGAGATGGCCTTCAGGCACTTTATTGTAATCCATTATTGTAATAAAGTACTCGATATGAGATTTCGATTAATAAAGTTGTGTGATTGAACTCTTGATATATACATTGGTGTACTCAGTGTGTATGAGCATGATCTTGGGATGGTACGGAAACACCACAGACTTGGTCGTTTCAGGTCGGGTCGTTACAAACAACAACAAAAACAACAACAACGACGACGACGACGACGACAAGAACAATAGCAACTATGACGACGACAACGACGTGTAACATCCCAAATTTTGGTATGTTATAATAATTATTAGATTGATTGTTTGTTTGTTTGAGTGATTGAAACTTGAGTGAAATTTTAAAAACTTCTTAAAACTTTTGAATGAGAGGGAATAAAATGACTTTCCCCTTTTTCCTATGAATTCAAATTCATCCGCGTAAAATCAGTGAGAGGAGATAACATGACTTCTTCAACTATAAAGAATTTGAAAGGTGGATTTGAAAACTAATAAAAGATTTTCTACATGGATTTCATTTTGGTATTTGATCTATTGCTATTTCAAAATTTAAATGAATTCATATATTAAAAAAATATGACAGGAGAAACATGACCCTCCAAACCAGGGGCATTTTGAAAATTATTTGAACCCTAAAACTTAGGGCGTCATTTGAAAAATATTTGCAAAAGAAACTAAATCATTTAGGCAATTTTGTGAAAATAATTTGTTCTGAAGTTTTTATTTTGGCCGTGGAAAAATGTCCATCTTATTGGATTTAGTTT
>NC_058520.1:256021505-256250975 GCF_904849725.1 Hordeum vulgare subsp. vulgare | reverse complement strand
TCTCCCTCCCTCTCCCTCTCTCTCCCTCTCTCCCTCCCCGCTCCCTCTCTCTCCCTCTCCCTCGCCCTCCGCTCCCTCTCCCTCTCCCTCTCCCTCTCCCTCATCCTCTCCCTGTCCCTGTCCCTCCCTCCCTCCCTCTCTCTCTCCCTCCCCCCTCCCCTCCCTCTCTCTATCACTCCCTCTCCCTCTCCCTCTCCCACCCTCTCCATCCCCCTCCCCCTCCCCTCCCCCTCCCTCCCTCTCCCTCCCGTCCCCCTCCCCCTCTCGCCCTCCCTCTCCCTCTCCTCTAGTAACCTTTACCTGTACCTGCAACTGGTGTTGTAGTAATCTGTGTGCCACAAGGGACTCAGCAATCTCATTTCCAATGGTATCAAGACTAGAAAAGCTTGATAGGTGAGGTATTGTTAAGTGGTGAGGCTGCAACAAGCGACTAAGCGTTATATGAGGTGGCTAACTTACGAGTACAAGAATAAAGAAGGGGATGATCTACACATAATGGACGTGAACTTGTAATGATCAAATGAATGATCCTGAACACCTACTTACGTCAGACATAACTCCACCATGTCCTCGATCGGAGAAGGACCTCGCGAAAGAGACAGTCATGGTTACGCACTCAGTTGGCATATTTCAATTTAATTAACTTTAAGTTGTCTAGAACCAGTGTTAAACAAAGTTTCCATGTTTCCACATAACCGCGGGCACGGCTTTCCAAAAGATTTAACCATGCAGGGGTGCTCCAACTAGTCCATCACAAATTACCACAAACCGCATCGAAATCCTCGATCATGAAACTCGCGATCTCGTCGGATTCCTTAGTGTCAAACCTCAACTCTGAGATTACCCAAAGCTTCACCGGAATCCCGATGCACAAGATATTTCGTAAAAGGTAAAACTAATCCACCAAGGCCGCCCGACGAGTCGACGATCCCGATAGGAGCCGCGTATCTCGTTCTCAGGACACGGCGGATGGGTCACACTAGGAGTATACAAACCGCGGGTTGCCCCGCGGTGGCCCCATAGTCTGCCAGTTTGGACCAACACTCATGCGGAGCACTGGCCTAGGGCGTTGATTAATTATCCGCGGGTGCCGGCGGGTCCCTATGCATTTTATTAGGTTATTAGGCAAATATGGTACAAAAGTTGGGCCTTGCCAGACCAGTCTTTATCTAAAATGAATTATCAAGGGGGTCCACATAACAACCCCGATCGTGTTAGGAGCGCGCAATTATGGAACATAACACCCGTAGCCGAAACTAAGGGGGCAAAGGTGGAACAAAACACCAGGCTAGAAAGGCCGAGCCTTCCACCTTTTACCAAGTATATAGGTACATTAAATTAAATAGCATAAATAGGGTGATATAACAAATAACCCATGTTATCACATGGAAGCAACTGCACGGGCAACTAGCAACGCTAACACATGGTTAAGAAAGCGGTAACATAGCCAATCGGTGGTTTGCTAGGTTGTGAACAGGTTGAAGGTTTTTATGGCAATGTTGGGAGGCTGATATTTAACAGATGGTAGGCAATGAGACATAGCGACAGAAACGATAAAACTAACATGGCAATCATAGTAATGGTATCTAGGGAAATGTTCATCTTGCCTGAGATCCCGCTTGTAAGAAGAACGACTGCGTGAAGCAAACGAACCGATGTAGTCAAACGGGTCCTCACTTTCCGACATGCTTGCGGAACTCTATCGAGACAAAGGAAACCGGAAACAAGCATCAACACAGATATTCACCATGCACATGCACGACAAGATGCAATCCACACATGATGCATGATCAGTTGAATATATGCAAGACATTGCATGTCAATTCACAACAATCAAACACTACACACTAAGTGAAGTACAATGTGCAACGAGTTGCATATTGACAAAACTCCACATACGAATTATTTAATTCTATCCCAATTAGGTACACGACAATATTAAATGTGGTTAAACATGGCAAGAGGTGAAGCATAATTAATCTACCTATCTAGGTATTTTAAATGAGGCCGGAAACGACATATAACATCTCCGAACTGACCTCATACGTTAAATTAGAATTATGTCCAGATCTGAGCCAACACGTTTTAATAATTGTTAAATAGAAAAATAAATAGGTCCACGTGATTCTACTCGTCGTACCAATCAATTTACACATAGAGAACATCTCCAATGGAGCTACGGTCAAAAGATATGATCAACGCAAGATATGATGTCATGAATGAAATTTGTGTGCAACGACAATCACAAGCATTTCAAAACATACAACCAGCAAGATAATATGAAACTACACGAGATTCTAATCAAGTTTCATGTAGGACACGATCAAAACGGAGTAACGGTTCAGAAGCTACATGCTAAACAAGAAATAGTCATAATCTGCCAAAAACAGCGACATGGCATTTTCTACACCCCAAAACAACAAGCTACATAAATCTAAAATGCTCAAACAAGCCATGAGGTAATAGTGATCAAGATGCACTACAACATACTACTAATAACATCTAGCATGGCAGCATGGATCACTAGGAAAAGAACTCACAAAATGGCTTCTCACACACAGTTTCAGACTTGGTGAAAATATCAGTTTTTGACACTGTAGTTTTCGATCTGAAGGCATATTGACCGCAACAAAACTATATGATAAAGGGCACCAACTGGCATGAATTATCACAGCATGCTAGAGAATCTTAAGGACTACAACTAACTCCATTGCACCAAGCTCAAAAGAGCTATCGATCACCAGATAAACTCATGGAAAGACAACAACAAAATATAACAGATCCCAGAATTAGAAATATTTCAACATCTCCAAATCATTACTATTTTCTAGCATGTTGACAACAAGCAAACAACACCTAAACATGGATTTATATTGCAACCAAAATTACCAGAGGCTAGCCTGAACATCCAAGGGCATATATCTAGTTGACAACTCATTCATATCATGCACGGATTAAATCCCACAAAATAAACAAAAGGGCAACATGGCAAAATATCACGTACACTAACTTTCTCAAAAGATAAAACTAAATGCACAGTTAAATTCTAGGGATTTTTCTACCCCGAAAATATATATAATATGTGGGGTTGCAAAATAAAAGTATCGCCACACGTATATGCGAGAATATGTCCTAAACATGATATAACAAACTAGAGACGAAACTTACATGCAAAAATGCAAACAACTACTCTAAAATACATGGCGAAAGGTCCCTAATAACATGATCATTTCATCTATGGGGCTTGAGCAATCCGGACACGCACAAAAATAAGTACGGGATAATCCCATATTAGGACAAGACGCAAATCTAGGCATACGGCAAGTCAAACTACTCCAAACATGCATGCAAGTTGTAAAATGTTATTCTACACAAAAAACTACACGAGTTACATATATAATTCGTTGCACTCCGACGCACGGTTTGAAATCGACGGGCGTCTTAAAATCCGACAATTTTCTGGAATTAATAAATTCAAAAAATCCCTAAAAAATATATACTATCGGGCCTAATCTGTTGCGCAAGTTAACTATATATCGCATGGGCAAAGGATAGGGCTTCTCACCCTTGGGATCAGCCTGGTGAAGGAGGGGAGAGGCATGCTGAAGGGTGGGGAGGCCGACTGGGCCCTGGGGCGCCGGCCCACGCGAGCGGGAGGGACGAGCGAGCGGCAGGCTCGTTTCCTCGTCCTCCCGATCGGGACCGAGGACAAATGGCGACGACGGCGGCTCCTGGCGGTGGGCGGCTACACGTGGAATGAGTGGACACGGCGGATCTGGCCATGGACGGATGGATCCGGCCAAGATCTCACCGGATCCGAGGACGGGGCGATGGACGGTGGGTGGCAGGCCCTCGACGGCGGTGAGACCTGCAGAATGAACCGGGGTAGAGATGAGCGAGAGAGATGGGAGAGGAAGAGCAGAACGGGAGGAGGACACGGTCGACATAGTCCTACCGCCGACAGTGGCATCTCCGGCAAGGGTCAGGCGAGGCGGCGGTGCGGCGACGGAGATCCGGCGGCGCGGGATGCGGGCGAGCGGGCTCGGCGGTTGCAGGCTGGACAGATAGCGGTGGCTCGTGCGGGCCTTCGAGGCCCGTTTCGGCCCGGGGCGGGGCCGATCTAGGTTGCTGCAGTGGGGAGGCTATGGTTAGCGCGGAAATCGAAGCAGAGGTGGGAGGAGGTAGTTTTGGTCAAGTGGTAGTGGCTTAAATAGGAAAGGGGGGCTAGGGTTAGCAGTTCTTTGCCCCGGTTTCAACTGCGCGATCTAAATCACACGGTCTCGAACACGGAGACATGCTAAGTGGCCGTGTAGAGTGGCTAGCCGGAGACGAGAGGGAAATAGTGCGGTGCGGCAACGCGATTTAAAACACCGAAACACGTTCGACGAGTAACCGAAGACGGTGCCGCTACGGTCGACCGTTCGGGTACCAGATGGACTCCGATTGCGGCGAAAACTGATAGGCGGCCTACCTACAAGTAAATAAGACCGCATGCCAAGTTTCAACACAATCCGAGAATATTTTGAACACACTTTTAAAAACAAGGTTTTGACGATGCCGCGGGCGCGTGCGTGTGTGGTCGGGCTCGAGATGGTCAACGACGAAAACACAGAGAACCAACAACTAATAACGGATGCAAGTTTGAAAACTGGCGGTAACGGGATGCCGATGCAATGCATATGATGCAAATGGTGCGATGATGATGCGGCAAACAAAAATAAACAACGCCAGCAATGGAAAAGAGGGGAATCTTCTGGGGCATCGGTCGCGGGCTGTCACACGACCCCACCCTCTTCAGCCCGTCTCCGCCCACGTCCAACCGCCCTGCATGCACGCCGGCACCCACCCTTCATGCAGGATCTTCCTTGGTCTCCTCTGGCCTTGGCCAGCCTCCAGGATCACCGCCTGCTTCCCTCTTCCCACGTAGCCTCATGTTTCCCACAGATCGCTCACTTCCGCCTCGTGCCGTCCTCATTACACCTGACAACAACCCACACCACATCGTCATGCGTGGCAAGCACGACATTACCATGCCCAAGAAATTCTTCGATTTATCCATAACCACATCTCCCTCTCCACTTCCCTCTTCCTACCGTGCAACTCTCAAAGAACCCCATTGGTTCAGTGCAATGTAAGACGAGTATAATGCACTAATTCGGAATGACACTTGGTCTTTGGTCTCGTGTCCTGAAAGTGTTAACGTGTTGACCGGGAAGTGGATCTTTTGGTACAAACTTCATCCAGATGGCTCCTTGGCTCGGTACAAAACCCAATGGGTGGTCTGGGGCTTCACGCACCAGGCTGGGATTGATAACAGCGAGACGTTTAGTCCCGTTGTCAAGCCCGCGGCGATCCGTGTGGTGCTCAATCTCGCCACTACCAACAACTGGGCTATTCGGCAAATGGATGTCAAAAATTTCTTTCTCCATGGTGATCTCGCTAAGACCGTCTATGTGGGGACACCGACTTATGAGAAAAGATCACCGAATGAACGTGTTTAGTGATCCTAGAGATCAATGATCACCAAACACATAGAAACTGAATAATAAAAGTCTTACATCCATACATACCATTTAATACAACGAATGACCATTATGGTGGAATCTTACATGGATAGGGCCTAGGGGGCCAATCACACCAACACATCTACTTGCAAAAACTAGGTAGGAGACGGGAACCCATGCCATCATCCTTAACCGACAGGCATTTTGACTTGGAAGCGTCCTTGTTCGCGTGTCCGTCTCCGATGACGAATTGTTCTCCATATTGTCGTTCCTGCATGTCTAGTCAATAACATAACTAGTGGCAAGCGAATTAGTACTTTTGAATGTACTCGCAAACAACCCATGTTGTGGATAATGCAATTGGTATGATAATAAGTAATATGCAGTCTTTGCGGAAAGCAAGTTTTACTTCATAATATGCATGGTCATTTACTTGTATGGATATGCATCATAAGCTAGATGGTACTCATAAAAACAGGTTACAGATATCGACATATCCGTTGAGGGCTGAACACCTCGGGTTCACCCTATACGCCAAGTCACCGAACTTGACATTATCACCTCTTTCAGATAACACTTCTGAACACACATACACACACACACTTGGTTTATGCAGAAACGACTCGACGTAATTTAAGCACGATTACACAACTATCCTTGACTGTGGACACGACTATTTGAATAGTTTTACAATCTACAGAGGTTGTACGCTGTACCCACGAGATCCAGGAAACTTTCGTGTCATCCATGACTCGCGGTATATAACATACCCGAGGTAAGTACCCGATCATTGCCTTTCCCTTTATGACACTAGACAAAGGGTCCACTCGATTAGTACCCAGCCCACATGTACGTATTACCAGCAACAACTCTGTACCGTATCATCCATGCAGAGACCAACGGTGTGGCCGGAACACGTAAAAATGGCATAGCCGACCTACCTGGTACTACCCCATCACGAGAGTTAGCACATATCACTCCTGCCACTAATAATGTGGCCTCTTTGCTAGCACCGACCAAAGTAATCAACAAAGCCCAGTCCCATAAAGGGGTATCGTGGTCGAACATGTAAAGTTGGGACGGTTGACACATCATAAATATAATCCCATTTTCGAAACAACTTACACAAAACTTTTCCGGTACACCACTTATTTCTCAAGTGGTAATCCGGATCAACACCATCACCCTCGGGCATTAGTGGCACCCGACGGGGGTTTCATAAAACCTTTGATAACACCTTTGCTTTACCATCATCATGCATATGCTCATCCTATGTGTAGCACTATTGTCTATTTGTCAACATTTTATCAGCGTGACCTTCATAGATGATAGGGTCATGCTCAATGCAAGTGCTCTGGAGGATCCATCGGTAACACCATGCTCGGGTGCACCGATTAATCTTAACTATATGCATCGGAATAAAATAGTCTACATGTCATGCATAAAACATTTACTCAAAATGGTCAAAGGGCTGCTTGCCTTGATCAGCTAGGTAGTCGGGGTCTTCGGGTCCAAGTCCTTCGTCAAACGCTTGATCTGTCGTAGTAATAACAATAAGGATAATAAGAAGCACACTCAAAAATAGAGCACAAACTCACTTTAAAATTGTTGACCTATTCTGAAAAATCTTAACTTTAGTTTTAAAAATGTTTGTCTTTGTATAAAAATCTTCGCATTTTAAATAATGCTATGTATAAAAGTCTTTGCAAAAATTTGTACAACAACACTAATAAATCCTACATATTTTTAGAAGAATTGTGGTGGAAAAATACTTAAATTTGATTAATACTTAATCTTGCAAAAATCATTTAAAATTCAGATTTAATAGAAAAAGAAAAGGGTCTCAACCCCTGGCCTGGCACGGCCAGTGGCTCGGGCGGCCCAACCGGCCAACCGACGAGTTAGCCAAACAGCTAGCCGAGGAGCGTGCGTGCCATCAAGTTTAAACCTGACGCGCGGGCCCATGTGGTCAGCAGCAGAGAGAGGACGGATGTGGAGAGGCTGGCCACCGACAGGTGGGGCATGCCTGTCGGGATCGTCTTCCTCCTCTAGATAGATGGGAGGGGAGGCACACCGGCGGCGGCTCTGATGCCCTCGTGGCCTAGATATAGCAGTAATGGCACCGTGGCATCGCCGCCTACCTGCTAGGGGTGGAAAGATCGATGGGGAGGTCCTGAGTCACCGGCGACGATGTGGCCGCGGCGGAGATGATTCGGGTGGAGGTGGAGATGGGTGCTACGGGAAGGGAAAAGCACGACGAGGAGGTGGAGAAGCTTCCTGATCTCACTACGGTCACAGAGGAGGTGAGAGGAGCGCGTGAGCTGGCCTGTAGCCTGAGATCGACGGAGCTCTGAAGCGGCGGGGCCTCGGTAGATCTCAAGCACCGGAGCTCTTCTTGTTTGAGTGGAGTGGCTAGGGGCTTGATTGAGGGCTGGAGGAGAGGGTGAGGTGCTGGAGTGAAGGGGAACGACCTATTTAAAGGCCAGCAATGGTGCATCGAGCGGGGGAGCGCCGGTGGTTTCACCGCGGCTGTAGGAGAGATAGAGGAGGAGCGGGGCCGCGCCCTACTAACCGAATCGGGCGCGTGCGGGCACGCGTCGCATGAGTCAGTAGAGAGGGAGATAAGGGGCCCCTGAGACTGCCCTGAGTCGGGTGGTTGTCAGGGACATGGAGAGACACCGAGGGGAGGTGAGAATCGTCCACAGCTAGCCTCCTTTGCCTCGGGTGCGCACTATAGCACGCCCAAAGCGCAGGTTTTGCATGCCACGGCATGCTGGCGCACTCCGGTGTGCTTTGGCCCAACTTAGGGTGTCTCGGGTTGTCTTAGATGCCCTTCGTCTGCTAGGAGCCGAGAGATGCATTGCTGGTCAATGGGAAGTGCTTTAGGAGATGTTGTCAGCTTCGAATCAGGAACTAAATTGGTGATTCTGGCTTACATGCTAGGAACCAAAGAGGATCCACTCGTATGCAGTTGAGGAGTGGTGCTGGCAGTATGTGCTAGGAGTTTAATGGGAAGGGATTAGGTGTAGAGAGTGCTAGGTGTTGTTTGACCAATTTGGCTGAAGGTGTTTGATATGGGTTTGGGGTATCTAACCTCCACAAATGATGCTGAAAGTTAACAGGGTTGCGTGTTAGGCAAAAGTAGGATGCTCTACCAAATTTGAGCTCCATTTGACAAGTTTGACCGTGTAAACTTGAGAATACTCTCAAATGGACAGTCTTGTCTTATTAAAGGAGAATTTGAGTAAATTAATACCCACAAATCCAATTCTTGGCACGGTCTCCTCATTTGGGGTATTGAGGACTCCTGCGAAGTTTCGGGCCATTTGGACAAACTTTGCTTTGTAGAGTTCCTACAATTTGCTTCTGGACATGAAGGGTTTTAGAACCATTTGGTGAACCAAACCACCTTGAGAGGAGGTGAAACTTGGCATGGTCACCAAATATAGCTTGGGAAGCATTCTAGAATTTTCTGAGAATATTTCCTTTGGAAATATTTCAAAAGTTCAAAACGGACAGAATAGGTTTTCAAAGGTTTGCTAAATTATTTTGAACATAAATAGGGGCTGAAAATTTTATGTATGGAAAATATATGCCCTCTCAATATGTCCAAATTTTCTCAGATTTTTCCAAGGGAGAAAAGTATTTTTTCTCTCGGAAATATCATTTATGGCCTCACAAAAGGACATGAAAGTAAAATAGAAAAATAATTTCTAAAATAATAATGTTATGATTTTGGAGAGGTTTAATAGTGTTAAAATCACAATACACACTTTGGGTGAAGGCACCCGCTTGGAATCAGGGACTTGTAGTGCAAACCCCAAAGCAAGGTTTTGAATTAATCAAAGTGAGAAAAAGGATCTTTTTGGAAATGTGATGTGATAAAAATATTGTTTTTAGCTGCACACACTCAAGCATACACACAAACAATGACAATCATGTCACTCATGGCATTTTCTTAAAAAGTTTTAGTAAACTCCAGTTTGAAAATACTATATTTCAAACCAAGTAAAAATAGGGTGTGACAGACCTATCCCCCTTATGAGAATCTCGTCCCTGAGATTCCTAAGCTAGGTGCTAAAAAGGTACGAAAATTTGGATCGGAGATAATGTTCATGCTCCCATTATGCTTCCGTTTTGGTGTGGTTGCTCCACTGAACTTTGAATTACTTGATGGTGCGACTTCTGGTACAACGCTCGACTTCGTCCAGGATGCGGATCGACCTATCACGATAAGTGAGTTGAGGTTGAAGGCCAATGGTTTGATGGTCGATGTCCTTATAAAGACCTGGACGGTTCGGCGCTTGAAGGCACTTCCAAAGTTTTGACACGTGGAAGACATTGTGCACACCCGAAAGTTCCGGAGGTAGCTCCAACTGGTAAGCAACTTATCCACGCCTTGTTGTGATGTTAAAAGGTCCAATGAACCTTGGAGCAAGTTTCCCCTTGACGTGGAAACGCTTTGTCCCTTTGAATGGTGTGATGCGGAGGTACACTTGGTCTCCGGGGTTGAACTCCACTTCTCTGCGGTGAGAATCAACATAGGTCTTATGTCGTGACTTGGCCGCTTTTAGGTGATCCTTGACAAGTTGCACCTTGTCCTCAGCTTCATGGATAACGTTTGGCCCAAAAATCAACCCTTCACCTGTTTCGAAGCAGTTGAGCGGCGTGCGGCACATACGTGTGTATAGCACTTCGAATGGGGCCATCTTGAGAATGGACTGATAGTTGTTGTTGTATGAGAACTCAGCGAATGGCAGACAGTCTTCCCATTTGTTCCCGTATGCTAGGACTCAAGCGCGGAGCATATCCTCAAGTATTTGATTCACTCACTCTGTCTATCCGCCCGTCTGTAGGTGCAAGGCGGTGCTGTAAGAGAGCTTGGTACCCAGAGCTTCTTGGAACTTCCAAATCTTGAGGTGAACTACGTGCCTCGGCCGGATACTATTTCCTTGGGAACTCCATGAAGGCTCACAATACGCTCAATGTAGAGACTAGACAGCTTGTCACCACCATAAGTCATGGCCCCTGATGGACCTAGGTAGACCGGTAACGAAGTCCATACCAACCTTATTCCACTTCCATTCAGGCAATTGGAGAGGTTGTAGCAGCCGAGCAGGTCGCTGGTGCTCAGCCTTGACCCGCTGGCATACGTCGCACTTGGCGATATAGGAAGCTATTTCCCGCTTCATGACATGCCACCAAAATCTTTCCTTGAGGTCTTGATACATCTTGGTCCCACCGGGGTGGATTGAGTTGGGTGTGTCATGGTCCTCTTGCAAGATTAAATTCTTGAGTTCAGTCTGGTTGGGTATGACTAAAGTTTCCCAAACCACACAACTCCTTGTTCATCCACTGAGAATCCTCGGGCCTTACCTTCCTGGATCTTCTTCTTGATGCGTTCAATGATCTCGTGTCCCTTCTGGGCATCTCTGATTTCATCTGCCAGAGTGGGTTTGACTTCGAGGTTAGCCAGGAATCCTTGTTCAACCAGCTCTAACCCGAAGCCCTCCAGCTCATCATATAGGGCGGGTAGCCTTTCCTTGATCATAGCATTCAAGGTGCAAGCCTTCTGGCTCAAGGCAACGACCACCTGTTGGCCGTACCGGGGTGGTATTGAATGCTGAGGTCGTAGTCTTTGATCAGCTCCTACCATCTTCACTGCCTCATATTCAACTCCCTTTGGGTAAAAATATACTTCAGACTCTTGTGGTCGGTGTATATTTCACATTGCATACCTAGAAGGTAATGTAGCCACGTCTTCAAGGCGTGCACTTCGGGTGCCAATTTGAGGTCATGAGTGGTGTAGTTTTCCTCATGCGGGCGCAGTTGCCATGACAGAAAAGCCACGACCCTGTCGTCTTGCATTAGGACGCCTCCGAGCCCGATTCTTGAGGCATCCCAGTATATCACAAACTCCTTGTTGATATCTCGTGTGGCCAGTACCGGGGTGGTGGTCAATCTCTTCTTTAGCTCCTGGAAGCTTTCTTCGCACTCCGGCATCCATTCGATCTTTTTGCCCTTCTTCAAGAGCTGAGTCATTGGTCGAGCGATGCGGGAGAACCATTCCACGAACTTGCGGTATTATCTCACGAGTCCAAGGAAACTTCTAACCTCCTTTACGCTGATTGAGATTCCCAGTTGGTTACCGTGGTAATCTTGGAAGGATCGACTGCCAATCCGCCTGCCGTCATGGTATGACCCAAGAATCCAACTTCGTGCAACCCAAATTCGCATTTTCTAAACTTGGCACAAAGTTGGTGCTCTCGAAGTTTTTCCAACACTAGCCTCAAGTGTTGCTCATGCTCTTCTTCTGATTTGGAGAAGATTAATATGTCATCGATGAAGAGACGACAAACTTATCCAAGTATTCCATGAAGACTTTGTTCATGGGGTACGTGAAGTATGATGGGGCATTGGTCAACCCAAACGACATGACCGTGGACTTGTACAGATCATACCGGGTCACGAATGTCGTCTTAGGTATGTCCTTGGGCCGAATCTTTAGTTGGTAATATCTAGATCTGAGATCGATCTTGGAAAATACCTTGGCACCATCTAACTGGTCGAATAGGTCTTCAATCTTGGGGAATGGATACTTGTTCCTTATCGTGACTTCATTTAGGGAACGGTAATCGACGCAGAGCCTGATAGTCCCATCATTCTTGGACATGAATAGAACACGTGATCCCCAAGGTGATTCACTCGGACAGATGAATCCCTTCCTGAGTTGCTCATCCAACTCCTTCTTCAACTCTGTCAGCTCTTTGGATCCCATCCTATATGGCTTCTTATAGATAGGCCTTGATCCGAGCATGAGCTCAGTGATGAACTCGATGTCTCGGTCAGGAGGCATCCCAGGTAGCTCATCAGGAAAGACATCTAGGTATTCACAAACTACTGGTACTCGGTCCAACTCTTTTTCCGAAACGCAATTAACCCAAGGGACTTGAGTGGAGGTAGGCTCAGGAACATATTTGACTTTGACCCCTTGGTCATTTGTCATGGTAATAGCCCTCTTGGCGTAGTCCAGTATGCTTTGGTGCTTGGCCAACCAATCCATACCAGGGATCACATCCATGCCTTGCGACTTAAGGATGATGAGATCTGCTATGAAGCTTATCCCATTAATGTTGATCCCAACTCCTCTACATCCTAGGTTGTTTTTTAGCACTACTCCCAGGTTATGTACTACCATTTGCCCATTAAGGAGGGTACGCTTCAAACCACACTTTGTAGCAAACTTTTGGGTCATAAAAGAATGTGAAGCACCACAATCAAACAATATTGTTGCTGGGGTGGAGTTGACGAGGAACGTACCCAGAATGCAGTCCGGGTCCTCCTGGGCTTCCTCTACAGAGATGTGATTCATGCGTCCCCTGATGTGGTACTGCTGGTTGCGGGGAGCCTGGTTCCTTCCTGGTGGTCCATGACCTTGATTTGGCACATTGGTGCGCGGTGCATCGGGCTTCTTGTTGGGGCATTGCCGGGAGTAGTGTCTAGTGTGTGCACATCCGAAGTAGGTGACCTGCCCTGGAATTTTGGGCTTGACCCCACTGCTGTTGGGTAGATTGATCATTGGCTTGGGGTTGCCATGCTGCTGAGGTTGATAGCTCGGATGTAATGCATGCGTCCTGTACTGGTGCTGCTGATACTTGGGCCTTGCAGGGGCGGATTGCAACGGACGTGTCTTCTAGCTATTGGAACCTCCATTGCCAATCAGCTTACGCTTGCGGGTGTCATCCATTGCACGATGCTTGTCCTCCAGCATGAGGGCCTTGTTCACCAGATCACAAAAGGTCGGGCATTCGCAGACAATGAGCTGGTATTATAACGAATGTTGAAGCCCTTCCATGAAGTATTCCACCTTTGCGGCTTCAGTGTTGACGTCCTCCGGTGCATACCTCGACAAAAGGTTAAACTTTTGCACGTATTCCTTGACTATTCCGCTGCCTTTCCTCAGAGCTCAAAACTCCTGCTTCTTAATGGTCATCATCCTAGGGGAAGGTGAGCAACACATAATCCTTCTATGAAGATAGGCCAAGTGATAGTCTGTGCATCCCGCGTAATTTGGCACGTGACCCACCAAGCCCGAGACGTGTCCGAGATAGTGAGAAGCATAAAGTAATTTCTCGCGATCATTGGTGCACTTAAGTAACGCGAGGAGGTCTTCAATGGTGCGGATCCAGTCATCGACATCCAGGGGCTCGGTTGTCTCCATGAATATGGGGGCATAGTCCTCATGAACTCAAATAGTGTGGAGCGACCGTAACCATCTCTGCCCTCTGGTGGGTTGTTCACTCTGACTTGAGCCAACTGCTGGATGGCGGTGTTGTTGGCTTGGCGTTCCTCTCGGAGAGCTTGGAGGAAATGAGCCATGGTCATGCTCTCCGTGGGAGGTGGTGGCGGGGGAATGTCTCCTTGTCGTTGCTCGGGGTGATCTCTATCTTGGACAGACCCACCGGTTCCTTGCTATAGGCTAGTAGTGTCAGTGATGGGGTTGCCGAAGGTACTGGTGCAGGTAGAAATCACCATCCTGTTTGGAGCAGACAGGTCAATATTTCGAAGTGGTCGGGGGGATCATAAAGGGATGACATGCCTATATAAGGGAGTTTTGGTATAGTGCAAGTGTTTCAAACAAAAGGTTCGAAGAACCCTATGCAAATGCATTAATTTCAGATAGGTGATGCAGTCGCTTACATGTTGCCTAAGGAAAAAAGCGCGGCTTGCATTGAAACATTAACAGGAAGCACACAACATTCATGGTTTCTTATGAACCACTACACGGACTCGACTTCATACGGGGAACTCCTAACTTGTCGTAAGACATCCCTCTAAGCAGCGGATTGCTCGGTCTCGTATGCGGGTTCTTGAGGGTCTTCATCTTCATCCTCATTTGTGCGGGCATCTTCTTCCTTCAGGGGTGTGTGGGAAGGAAGAGGTCCATCACGATGATGTTTTGTTGGTGAAGCGGTGAGGAGCTTTGTGTATTCTTCTGCGGTGACACGACGACTCCGTATAGGATTGGCTTTGAGTGGAGGTACTCCTCCTCGGAAGGTGATGGCAGACTGCCGTCCGGGTGCTCCCTCCTTCTTTACCTTGCGTGTCTTCATCTTCTCTAGTCGGAGTAGGTCCTTAACTTGGTGAAGCTCTTGGCAGAGCATCACGGATTACTTGATCATAAGGTGAGTTAGGGTGTCGGCGGAGAGGCTGTAGTAGGTCTGAAACCTAAGTGGCGTTCCATCCTTCGGGGATGGGTTGAGTGTCCAGCACCCGTCAAGCCCGTCCTTAACAGAAGGCAGGTGACCAGTAGCCGGCTAATTAGCCATCACGGGAAGGAAGTCACAGATATGCACGAGCGCCTCTCGTGCTGCTCTCTCCACTCCCAATACTAGATTCTCAATCTGTGGTCCTTCAAAGAACCAACTAGCTGGGGAGTCATTTGCCATCACTATCACATCCACGTGATATTCCTTTGTGTGAGCATTGGCCCAGTGCTCGTGGCACAGAAAAATGGGTTTGCGGCGTACTTGACACTTCTCCAAGCTGTCTCCCAAGAGTAGGTTAAAGCCAGTCTCTAGAAGCGTGTCAGGTACCACAACCATCTACAAGGTTTTTAGGAGAGTGTTAGAAATTTTTGGATGGTAGGAAATGGTAGTGGGGTGTAGAAAATCTCGAGGGTAAGGGTTGAGTGTGTTAATCGTCTCATCTTTCGTCAATGCTACCTAAGGCTTCCCATAGTCAGGATGGCTCTGATACCAGCTCTGTGGTGAACCCGAGATCGCCGAATGAACGTCCTCATTGATCCCAGAGATCAATGCTCACCGAGCATACAGAAACTGAATAATAAGAATCTTACATCCATAGATATCGTTTGATACAACAAATGACCATTATGGTCGAGTCTTACATGGATAGGTCCTAGGAGGCCAATCACACAAACACATCTACTAGCGAAAAACTTGGTAGAAAACGGGAACCCATGCCGTCAGCCTTAACCGACATACATTTTGATTGGGAAGTGTCCTAGTTCGCGTGTCCGTCACCGACGACGAATTCTTCTCCATATTCCGGTTCCACCATGTCTAGTCAATAACATAACTCGTGGCAAGCCAATGAGAACTATTGAATGTACTCGCAATAAGCCCATGTTGTGGATAATGCAGTTGGTACCATAATAAGTAATATGCAGCCTTTGTGGAAAGCAAGTTCTACTTAATAATATGCATGGTCATTTACTTGTATGGATATGCATCATAAGCTAGATGGTACTTATAAAAACACGTTACAGATATTGACATATCTGTTGAGGGTTGAACACCTCAGGTTTACCCTATACTCCAAGTCACCGAACTTAACCTTATCACCTCTTTCATATAACACTTATGAACACACACATACACTTGGTTTATGCGGAAATGACTCGACGTAGTTTAAGAAGGATTACCCAACTGTCCTTCACCGAGGACACAACTATTCAAATAGTTTTACACTCTGCGTAGGTTGTACGTTGTACCCACGAGATCCGGGAAACTTCCGTGTCATCGAGGACACGCGGTGTATAACATACCCGAGGTTAGTACCCGATCATTGCCTTTCCCTCGACGACACTAGACAAAGAGTCCACTCGATTGATACCCAACCCACATGATGTACGTCTTACCAGCACCAACTCTGGACCGTATCATCCATGTAGGGACCAAGAGTGTGCCCAGAACACGTAAAAATGACATAGTCGACCTACCTGGTACGACCCCGTCACGAGAGTGACCACATATCACTCTCGCAACTAGTAATGTGGCATCTTTGCTAGCAGCGACCAAGGTAATCAACAAGGCCCCGTCCCATAAAGGGGTATCGTTGTCGCACATGTAAAGTTAGGAAGGTCGACACATCATACATCTAATCCCATTTTCGAAACCACTCACACAAAACCTTTCCGGTACACCACTTCTTTCTCAAGTGGTCATCCGGCTCAACACCATCACCCTCGGGAATTAGTAGCACCCGACGGGGTTTTCGTAAATCCTTTGATAACACCTTTGCTTTACCATCATCTTGCATATGCTCATCCTGTGCGTAGCACCACTGTCTACTTGTCAAAATTTTATTAGCGTGACCCTCATAGATGATAGGGTCGTGCTCAATGCAAGTGTTCCGAAGGAGCTATCGGTAACACCATGCTAGGGTGCACCGATTAATCTTAACTATATGCATCGGAATAAAATAGTCTACATGTCATGCATAAAACATTTTCTCAGACATCGTCAAAGGGCTACTTGCCTTTATCAGCTAGGTATCCGGGGTCTTCGGGTCCAAGTCCTTCGTCAAACGCGTGATCTATCACAGTAATATTAATGAGGATAATAAGAAGCACACTCAAAAACATAGCACAAACTCACTTTAAAAATGTTGACCTATTCTGAAAAATCATAACTTTAGTTTTAAAAATGTTTGTCTGTGGTTTTGATGTAAAAAGATATTTTTAAAATCTATTTAACAAGAGCTAAAATATTTAAACTAAGCATTTTAATTAATGCTTTGTATAAAAGTCTTTGCCAAAATTTGTACAACAGCACTAATAAATCCTACATATTTCTAGAAGAATTGTAGTGGAAAAATATTTAAATTTGATTAAATATTTAATCTTGCAAAAATCATTTGAAAGTCAGATTTGAAAGGAAAACAAAACGGGCTCAACCCCTGGCCTGGCTCGGCCAGTGGCTGGTCCGCCCAACTGGCCAACCAGCCAGTTAGCCAACCAGTTAGCCCAGGGCGCGCGCGCCGCTAGGATTAAACCTGACGCGCGGGCCCGTGCGGTCAACATCAAAGAGAGGAGAGAGGGGGAGAGGCTGGCCACCGACAGGTGGGGCATGCGTGTGAGGGTCGTCTTCCTCCTCCGGATAGAGGGGAGGGGAGGCACGCCGGGAGCGACTGCGACGCCCTCATGGCCAGGAGATAGCAGGAATGGCATCGTGGCATCACCACCTACCTGCTAGGGGTGGAAAGATCAACGGGGAGATCCTGAGTCACCGGCGACGATGTGGCTGCGAGGGAGATGATTCGGGTGGTGGTGGAGATGGGTGCTACGGGCAGGGAAAATCTCGGGGAAGAGGTGGAGAAGCTTCCTTAGCTCAGTACGGTCACGGAGGAGGTGAGAGGAGCACGAGAGCTGACTTTTAGCCCAAGATCGATGGAGCTCCGAAGCGGCACACCTTAGTCGATCTCGAGCACCAGAGCTCTTCTTGCTCGAGTGGAGTGGCGAGGGGCTTGATTGAGAGTCTGGAGGAGAGGAGTGAGGTGCTGGAGTGAAGGGGAGGGCCTATTTATAGGCCAGCAGCGGTGCACCCAGCGTGGGAGCGTCGGTTGTTTCATTGTGGCTGCAGGAGAGGGCGAGAGAGGTCGGTGTCGAAACCACGGTCTTGCAGACGTGGTTTGAGACTCTAGAGAATCAACGAGGGGGAGCGGGCCTCTGTGCACGCGTGCTTCGGGGCCGCGCCCTACTAATCGAATCGGGCGCCCGCGGGCACGCATCGCCTGCGTCAGTAGATAGGGAGAGAAGGCCTCCCTCAGACTTCCCTAAGTCGGGTGGTTGTCGGGGACATGGAGATACACCGAGGGGAGGTGAGAATCGGCCGGGGCTGGCCTCCTTTGCCTATGGTGCGCCCTGTAGCACGCCCAGAGTGCAGGTTTTGCATGCCACGACATGTTGGCGTGCTCCGGTGTGCTTTGGCCCTGCGTGGGGTGTCTAGGGGTTGGCTTAGATGCCCTTCGGCTGCTAGGAGCCGAGATATGCGTTGCTGGTCAATGGGAAGTGCTTCAGGAGATGCTGTCAACTTTGAATCAAGAACTAAATTGGTGATTTTGGCTTACATGCTTGGAACCAAAGAGGGACCACTCGTCTGCAGTTGAGGAGTGATGCTGGCGGTCTGTGCTAGGAGCTTAATGGGAAGGGAGTTGGTGTAGAGAGTGCTATATGTTGTTTGACCAATTTGGCTGAAGGTATTTTATATGGGTTTGGGGTATCTAAACTCCACCAATGATGGTGAAAGTTAACAGGATTGTGTGTTAGGCAAAAGTGGGATGCTCTACCAAATTTGAGCTCCATTGGACAATTTCGTCTGTGTAAACTTGAAAACACCCCCAAATGGATAGTCTTGTCTTATTAAAGGAGAATGTGAGTAAATTAATCTCCACAAATTCAGTTCTTGGCAGGGTCTCCTCATTTGGGGTATTGAGCACTCCTGCCAAGTTTCAGGCCATTTGGACAAACTTTGCTATGTAGAATTGCTACAATTTAGTTCTGGACAAGAAGGGATTTAGAACCGTTTGGTGAACCAAACCACCTTGAAATGAGTTGAAACTTGGGATGATTAATGAATGTAGCTTGGGAAGCATGGTAGAATTTTCTGAGAATTTACTAGGAATATTTCCTTTGGAAATATTTCAAAAGGTCAAAACGGACATAATAGGTTTTCAAAGGTTTGCTCAATTATTTTGAACATAAATAGGGGTTGAAAATCTTATGTATGGAAAATATATGCCGTGTGAGTATCTCCAAATTTTCCCAGATTTTTCTAAGCCACAAATATATTTTTTCTTTCAGAAATATCATTTCTGGCCTCAGAAAAGGACTTGCAAGTGAAATAGAAAAATAGTTTATAAAATACTTATTTTATGATTTTGGAGAGTTTTAGTAGTGCTAAATTCAGAATACAGTCTTTGGGTGACGGCACCCCCTTGGAATTAGAGACTTGTAGTGCAAACCCCATAGCAAGGTTTTGAATTAATGAAAGTGAGAAAAAGGATCTTTTTGGAAATGTGATGTTATAAAAATATTGTTTTGAGATCACACACTCAAGCATACACACAAACAATGACAATCATGGCACTCATGGCATTTATTTAAAAAGTTTTAATAAACACCAATTTGAAAAGACTACATTTGAAACCAACTAAAAACAGGGTGTGATAGTCTACTGCGAGCAACCCTCCAGATTTGTTGACTCTACTCACTCCACACATGTTTGTTGCCTTAACAAGTCTCTATGTGGTCTCAAACAGGCTCCGCGCACTTGGTTCCTCCGGTTTACGCGTTTCCTTCACACTATCGGTTTTGTCTCCTCCAAGTGTGACACTTCCCTCTTCATCCTTCAAAGAGTGTCGTCCATGGCATACTTACTCTTATATGTTGACGATATCATCTTGACCGCAAGCACCACGTCACTTCTGCCGGCCCTTGTTGCGGACCTCACTCGTGAATTTTCCATGAGTGATCTTGGAGATATCCATCATTTTCTTGGCGTCAATGTGCACCACAACACCGTTGGTATTTTTTTTTGCCTCAAGAGCAATAAGCACTTGAGGTTCTGGGTCGTACCAACATGCTTAATTGCAATCCCATTTTGATGCCCATCGACACTAGCCCCAACTCTTCGCAACCGGTGGCAAACCTTATTCCGACCCCCCAAATATCGTAGCCTTGTCGGAGCCCTTTAGTACCTCACTATCACTTAGCCATATCTCACCTACGTTGTCCAGCAGATTTGTCTGTTCGTGCATGCTCCTCTCGACACCCACTTCCAACTGATCAAGTGCGTCTTGCGCTACCTCTATGGCACTATCCACTACGGCCTTCAGCTCTGTCGCTCCTCACAACATGATTTGATCTCCTATAGTGATGCTGAGTGGGTCGGGTGTCCCGACAGTCGCAAGTCCACATCTGGCTTTTGTGTCTTCTTGCGCTGCATCTTAATCTCCTCATCCGCCAAACAACAACAAACGGTCTCGCGTTCTAGCGTAGATGTCGAGTACCGTGCCATGGCCAACTGCGTTGCTGAGTCTTGCTGGTTGTGGCAACTACTCACTGAACTCCGGTGACCTCCCACTCATGCCACGGTCGTCTATTGTGACAATGTCAGTGCGGTGTATCTCTCGTCCAACCCAGTGCAACATCAAAGGATGAAGCATGTTGAGATATACCTTCATTTTGTTCGCGATCGTGTTGCTCTTGGTCAGGCCAAAGTGCTTACGTCCCAACTACTTCACAGTTAGCACATATCTTCTAATGAGGACATGAGTACCTTGTATATTATTACAATCATTGCATATGCGTATTTATTTTAGGTGATTTCTGATAAAACTCATGCAATATTTTATTTATGTTATCAGGAACAAAAATACTTCACCTCTTTTTATTTTATGCCTAAATGCAGAATTGGCGAACAATTGTATGAACCACATGTGATGACAAGGGAAGAGGAAATGGTTGGATGCTATTCAAGAGTTCCTCTCATGTCAAAGGAAATAATTAGTTGCTACTCAATAAGTTCTCTCACGTCACATTTAGCCCAAGAGAATATAGAGTCCAAGTCTCTCACGTTATGGACTCAGATTCAGACTGCACAAACATACCTGTACCAAAACGCCAAGAACTCTACATCCAGAGTCCGAATTGGTGATTCTTTTGGGGTTGCAAAGTAGATTTTATGTGCTTTCCAGCCCAATTGGAATCACCTTCAAATTCGTCTTGAGCGTGGAGATATCAACCAAACAATAGGACGTTGCACGAGAATCCGAGTCGAAGAACAAGTCCAAAGGTGTTGCATCACCTCCACTTTGGCCCATAGGCCTTATACGACCAAGGTTTAGTTCTAGGCTGCCTTGGGACGTCCTCCCACCTCCTTGGCCACCACCCCTTGCTCCTATATAAGTAGAGCAACCTAGTAGCTTTTTGGTTGGGATTTGTTCTAGTGATTGTTTTGAGTCCTCATACAATCTCGGAATTGCGTGATTCTTTTTGCATTCCAAAGCTTGAGTCAGTAGCATTCTTGAGAAAAAATATCATAAATTTGGAATCATATTTTCAAGAGGGAAGTTGTAGAGATAGTTTTGGTTTATCCTGCTTGGGGGTCATTTATCATCACTATCTTTACTGACATTTTGATCTTTACTTATATCTTCCTATTCAGAGTTACTTCATATCATCCGTTGCTGATACTTGTGGTATGTCGTGACTCCATTAGTGTACTAGGATCGCGTCTCTACTACGGTCTAGCCTAGGACCAGCACAATATCGTCGTTGAGCGTTTATTCAACATTGCATCTCTGAATTGATTATTGCTAATATTTTGCTACCATATATTATAAGCCTTGTCTGTTTGACGCCACCTGGCCATCACTCTATCCAGTCTTTGATAGTTTTGATTACACCGATTGCCGATCACCACCTGCTGCTGGGTAAGAACTGGTAAGAATTTGAGATTGGCTTGACGGATTTGTGACACACCACCACCACCACCACCGCCACCACTTCCCACTAGTTCATAGGAACAATATTTTTGGATTTTGTTTTTTTTACTAGTCATGACAAGATCCAGAGTTGTCAGTCCATGGTCTTCTTCGATCATGGGAGACGTGCCAACTAAACAACCGTTCCGAGAGGTGCATAGAGATCCAAATGTGCATGATCATGTTAAAGTTTCTATACCATCATTTAATGGCGGTTTTATACCTTATTTATATATTGAATGGAAATTTGAAATAAATGATATATTTGCTTCCCATAATTTTGCTAAACGTAAGAAAGTTAAGGTTGCGGTTGGTTCTTTCACCGGTTATGCTTTAGTTTGGTGGAGCGAATATTGTCGGTTACACCCTGATTATATACCCACTACTTGGGATGATTTGAAACTTGCCATGAGACACGCATTCTTTCGTGCTTATTATACTCCTGAGATGATTAAAAATTTACAGCATTTAAAACAAGGTAGTGACACCGTAACAAAATATTATGATGATTTACAAACGACCTTGTTGCATTCCTCACTAGAAGAAAGTGAAGAAGATTTTATGGATAGATTTTGGGGAGTATTAAACCATGATATTCAGGAGATACTAATTCATGAAAAGTGTTATACTATGGATCGTTTGTTTCATCTTTCTTGCAAAGCTGAACAGGAAATAAAACAAGATGTTTCCCACAAGGAGAAAGAGTGCAAGGTGCTTATTCCAAGAGTTGATATGGTTGTTCCTTCAACTACTGGGCGTATGATGACAACCACATCAATTGTTGCGAGGGCTATATCACCTTCACCATGTGACACGTTACCACCAAGAGTGGCTACATCATCTGAGTTGATCATAAGAGGTAATGACAAAGGTACTTATCTTCCACCTCCATATGAGTATGATGAATGCCTTGTCAATTGCAGTGTACCATGTGATGAGCTACCCATTACTTTGGTCACACAGCCTATTTTGGCGGACTATGTTCATGATTTGAGTTTTCCATGTAATCAACTAAGTACCATATCAACAGTGTTGAGTGAACCGATTGAATTAACTGTTGATGAAAAACAACCATGTGAATGAGAGAATAAATGAAATTTGCATCAAATATTTTTCAAAAGAATTGTGCCAATGTTTAATCATTTTGATATGACCTCTAATCTTTTTTTTGATTCTATGTCAAATGACTCGTTGCATGTTTGTTTATTTAAGCATGTTGTAGCATGTAAATTTGAAACAACGAAAGTGTATTCACCACTGTTAGGATGGTTTACTGATGAACATTGTCAATCTTTTGATATGAATAAGGATTTCACTCATATGTGCAAGCTGAGTTGCAACATTTTCATGCTTTCTACTTCTTGTGATAATATTTTGACTTTATATTTCAAAACATATGAAAGTTACTCATGTATACATGCGTCATATGTGCAAAAACCAAGAGAAGTAAAAATGGATGACATATACATATACAACATGTACAACTTGTCTCTTCTGTTAGCCACATTTCAGATTAAGCAGTGTCGAGGACGGCCTTATTTTCAAAAAGGGGAGGATGATGAGTACATGAAAACCTTGGATATTATCACAATCATTGCATATGCCTATTTATTTGAGGTGATTTCTGATAAAAGTCATGCAATAATTTATTTATGTTATCCGGAACAAACATACTTCACCTGTTTTTATTTTATGCCTAAATGCAAAATGGCCGAACACTTGTATGAACCACGTGTGACGACAAGGAAAGAGGAAATGGTTGGATGCTATTCAAGAGGTCCTCTCATGTCAAAGGTAATAATTAGTTGTTGTTGAAGAAGTTCTTTCACGTCACTTTTAGCCCAAGAGAAGATAGAGTCCAAGTCTCTCGCGTTATGGACTCACATTTGGACTGCACAGACATGCCTGTACCAAAATGACAAGAACTTTTACATAGGGACTCCGATTTCGGTGATTATTATTGGCTTCAAAGTAGATTTTATGTGCTTTCCAGCCTTTAAATTCGTCCGGAGCTTGGAGCTTGGAGATATGACGTTGCACTAGAATCCGAGTCAAACAACAAGTCCAAAGGTCTTGCATCACCTCCACTTTGGCCCATAGGCCTTGTACGACCTAGGTTTAGTTTTAGCCTGCCTTGGGACGTCCTCCCATCTCCTTGGCCACCACCCCTTGCTCCTATATAAGTAGAGCAACCTAGTAGCTTTTTGGTTGGGATTTGCTTAGTTAAAAGTCAGCCATTGCAACTTCGTGTACTTCGTTTGTGTCCAACGACCAGACTAAGACCGCTTTCGGATCCCCTCCCTTATCAATACTTCATCTATATTCGCAATATTCAGATTGCAATATCATATTCTTCCTTGTTCTTCGATTGCTTGCAGGAATAGACCTTCGTGGCCAGGTTGATCGTGCTCCGGCGTGGTCAATAAGCTCTTAGAGATTGGTTTAACAATTGTTAAAGCACATCGTCGTGCATGTTTGTAGTCCGATCGTTAAAGTCGACTCCACCAAATAGATAGCCACCTTCTCATCGAAAGATCAGTACACACTTGCCTTTAATTCGACACTATCATCTTCACCAAGGGGCTGCTGAACGTCTTACCTAGTGACGTTTGGACTGCGTGGGGGGGGTGTTGAGTTGTACGTGTTGTACTCTGTACGTGTGTGTACTGGTTGTTGTAACTGTAGGACCTAGTCTCACACCATGTACTCATCCACTCCTTGCATGTAGGGTCTTAGGAACTCTCCAGATTGTATATGTACCGTTGTACTCATATGGAATAGATCATGGGACACATTCACACTTCTTCTTCCGTCGCCGATGGTGCGGAGCGTTGGATCCACCGAAGGGGAGGGACGTGGCGGGGAGGAAACATCAACCATGGTGGGTGAGCATGCGGGCGCCCCATCCCCTCCTCCATGGGTTGCCAGACCCGACCCTCGCCGCCCCCACCTCCGATCTGCACGGTAGTCTGATCCGGGCCCACCACCACTGGAGCAGTAGGGCTAGTCCTGTTATTTCAGAGGCCTGGGGAGGAAGTAAAACATAGGGGCCCTTAATATAAACATCAAACTAATAATCAAACGGTTTACATATATGATGTGTTGGTAATAAGTGAATTTAAATGCAATATTTATGTCATTTAATATATTATATTCTCTTGAAATTTTCTTCTAACAACCCAAGTTAAAAATTGCTGGTAATGGCATCGATATCAACTTCATCCAATAATATCAACAACATCATCCAATTATAGACGTGATTCTATAAAATAATATACATGTTTCCCCTCTTTCTTTTTGACTCCTGGATGCAAACTTTTTTGATGATGTGATGATGCCAAAATTTACAAAGAAATTAGTAGTAATTAAAACCAACATAAGCCTAACATCAATTCATTTGGACAAAATCATCAATTCGACTTGGCAATAATCGCACAAGATAGTATTCCAAGAAAAAAATTCACTGTGCAAAGGTGAGACGTACCTTCTCTCATACTCTTGTCTGGAAGCCAGCGATGGAGCATCCGCTGTTGCATGTGATGTGTGTTGTTCTTATTTTTTGATGAGTCACCGACGTAAAAGAACCATGAGAAAAATAAAATAAGGCCATCGAGGCGGTGCACATGCTAGGTTAATTTTAGGGAGATAAAGCCTCTACCTTAAGTCATTCTAGCCATCGATTAGATCAATTAAATTAGGTAATTAGCGGTCCAGCTGGAACAATAAACAATTAGTGATCTGTGTGTGGCCCATGGATGCTCGCAGCTCGTACCTGGCCGAGTTTAATACGCTACTAGGGGGCCCGTGGAGACATGGGGGCCCGGGGCGGCCACCCCGCTCCCCCCCCCCGACTCAAGGCCGTCCCTGCGGAGGAGGGCCCCTCTCTTCTTACACTGTTGGTGTCTAGACGAACACATTTGTTCATATTTGGGATGTACAATTCATCTCATGTGGTGGCAGTGGAGTGTGTTTCCGCGTGCGTTGCTCTAGCGCGGTTAACAATTTTGCATGCATTTTTAGTTTTGCACTGCAGTTGGATTTTGTGTTGGTCTCTAGGGTAGTTTAGCTGGGGGGTACTCCGTAGAATGAATCGTTTTCTTTTTGTGTCGTGGACATATGTATGGTTGTATGTATGACCAAGTTTTTCATTGTTTTGTTATGCATTGCTCAAGGATTTGTAGTCAATTAATATATTGTTTGTGGTGCAACTTTCCAAAAAAAAGAAGGAAATTATGCAGTTTCCTATATTTTACTTTTCAAAAAAGCAAATTGTTCTAAACTAAACTATTAAAATTAAAATACTTTTTGAAACAAAAATTAGAAAAAAACAATGCAGTTAGCTAGCTCCTACACGGAGTTCACTTTGTTCAGTGTGTGCGGTCCAGTCGCATGGTATACATATGTAGAAATGTAGTCTACTTCCTCTTGGAAAATGCACATAAAAGAAAACATGGAGTGTGGTGCAGTGTGGTTTTCTGTCTGATGCACTGTGTTCCTTTGTCTAATACAGTTCACGCGTGAATTTTGGTGTCTAGAAAAACAAAGTGTCTGTATTTCTGTAATTTCAAAACTTCTCTTAAACCTTCCAGAATTAGATGAGTTTTCTACAATAAAAATTTGCGCCTGAATGATATATTTTCAATGTCGTGTTTAGCATCATTCAGATGAGCGGTTTGGAAAATTCATGGAAATACACACGTTGCCACTCGTCGATAACGGCACCATTTTTAAAATTCATCAAAAACCATGAGAAATTTCAACCAATTCCCAACATATGAAAGTTGCGCCTTTACATTGCTCTCCAATGCCGTATCACACGCCTCATTTCAATAAACGGTTAAAAACTGCAGCAAAAACCATAAGAATTCATTAAATTTGAAAAAAAAATTCTATTTTTGAATAAATTTGTAATTACTATCAACCGTAAGCAATTAGAGAGTGTAATAAATATGAAAAAGTTATGCCTTGATGATAACTTTCCAACGCCATATCATTTGATTCACGAAAATACACTTCCGGCCATTCGTGGGGCGCCGACAGTTTTCAAAACTATTCTCAAACCTGAGGAATCATGAAAAGTGCTCAACATCGAGAAAGTGCACATTTTCCATAGCTTTACAACAATATATTATACACCTCGTTCCAACAAACAGTTTAGAAACTGGAGCAAAAACAATGGCAAAAAAACATGTGCAGTTTTTTCTCCTCACATTGCACTGCTCGTGTGATACGTTGTAGTGCACTCGTGTTAACCATGTGGTTCAGAAGTGATGTGAGAATAGTTATTCTGCACCTAGTGTCAGAATAGAAGGTTTATATATATGCTTCACGTGCTAGGACCCATTTCCGCTTATATGCTAAACTAAAGCCAGTTTGTTCAGAAAATCTTCATATGCGTTCTATTTGACACCCGTATGATGTCTTCACTGTATCCTTGTCAGTTGAAGAATTTGGTAAAATATTCTTATCCAATTTGGCAGTTTCCACACAAAGTGATCCCACTTTCCATGACTTGATTAAACTAATCACCCAAGATCTCAACACCTAAGTAGATGGGTGAGACATGTCGTCTTGATAGCAAGGGTCACATGTATAGATGTCCAAATTCCTCTGGTAGTTCAGTTTTTCACCCCACTATAAATAACTCTCCACTTTCTCATTCATTTTTTCTCTCCTCGAACTTATCTTCACCTAGCTGGAGCCCACACCTAGCGCTGCAGCTAAGCTTCATCGCTGCCAGAGCGGAAGAGCTTCATGACCTCGACCTCCTTGCCAGCATACTTGCGTCGGCCGCAGAAATCTTCACTCCGCCCCCACTGTAGGTGTCTTCCGCCGCCAAGTAAGGGCGCGGGAGATCTGGGCAGATGAACTTCCTTGTTCTTACTCTCAGTTCGTCATGTTCTTCATAAAGGGTAATTAAAATCTAATTTTACTTCCCTATTTGATTCTTATGTCCACCACAAAATCTTCAAAAGATGTTTATTCTTCGACAGTACATTCATTAAACACCTTAAATTTCTTTCCCTTGATTTATTCCTCTAAGTTCTGATTTTCTTCAAAGATTCCTCAACTATGTGGATTTTCAAATCTGCACAACTCTTGAACCTAAGCCAAGAACGCTTAGTGAAATTCTTCAAGACATCTAAGGTCAAATTCCTCAACTTGATACTCCTTTGAAAAATTTATGAGAACGCATATGACCTCTTCAAATTCTTCACATCTATACTATGTTCACAGGTACAAATGAGTGCTGATGAATCTCTAGGTTCTCATCAACTTAACTCATTTGCAACGTTCCTCGAAGAGAAATTGCATACTTCTTCAAAATCATCAACTATTCAAAATCCTCAACTTAAAAAAAGGGCAGATCGAAAAAGGCCTTAGAAAGGAGAAAGAAGCCAAAAACCAATAATGTTTTGAAATAACCAAGGATACCTATGATGAGTACCATACCCCTGACGAGGAAATGTATGGTAAGGAAACAAAAGAGAAGCATAAAACACACATTCAGAAAATTGAGAGGAGATGGGCTAAGGAGTGGAAAGAATACTGATATGTCACTCCTAAGCACATGAAGAAATTCATTGTAAATCCTCCTTACTCAAGACCTCCTCTAGCAGCAGGACAAGAAGATGATTCCACCAGTATTATAAGTTGTGATGAATTTGAAAGGAATGGGCCAAGAGCCAACCAAAGCTAAAGAAAATAGCTACAGAACTAGAGAAGACATGCAATCGAGATACTGTTGTTGTTGTTCTCACTAACGTATCTGCAAGTGAAACTGTGCGTAAAATGGCCATGCAGAAGAAATCAGCTGTGAAGCCAAAATCTTCAAGCTATATTTCCTAACATCAAATTCCTCAAGCAACACCCACTGTGGTTGCTTCCTCATGTGTTGGTACCGCATAGTCTTTAACCCTAGCGCACCTCGCTACATGTCAGTGGACTTCCGAAATCTCGATCACTTCAAGAACATCATCATCGTTATTGGAGCATATTTCTCCATATGTATTTTTGGTAATTGATGATAATCCCTATGGACTAATGGTTGCCTTAAGTTATAGTTGAAGGATTTGTCCATACACAGTTCTTCAAGTCCATCTGTTGGTTTCAAGGAGTTTATATGATGACTAGGGTGGTATTTAAAGTATTATCCAAAGAATGGTTATAAATACACAAGGTTGATCAAGACTAAGTCAAAGAGTAAATCAACACACAAAGCATACAAGATATACCGAGATGGATCATGTGATCGCAGGGTATGGTAAGCAACCCATGGTCTTCGTGAGAGTTCCGTGTGGGGTTAGGTGTGTGTCCATGCTCTTGCATCAAGAAGATATCATTCAACCCATGATGGATGACATCAAGTGGTGATCATCATCAAGATTGAGGTGTGCAAGGTCAAGTGGAGCATCATGAAGATATCATGCTTGAAGCTTGTCGTCCATTGTGGTGGCAATGGACTTGTGAAGATGTGCTGAAGAGTGCCTCACCTGTAGTGTGTATGGGGGAGCAATCAACTAGTCTTCATTAGGCCAACGCAATCAAGAAAGGAGGTTCATCTTGAGGAAGTCAAGATCATCATAACCTCGCTCAACTGAACTATGCGCAAGATATAGGTTTACCCTTGATCAGTTTTTCTATTTTAGGATAGATTGTCTTACTGTCAAGGGGGGCTCTCAAGTGAGTAGCTTGATCGTTTAATTTTTTCAGATCTCAAACCATTTACATCCTTGCTTCAACTTTCTTGATTCTTGTTTGGTGGTTCTCTTGGTGAGTTTTAGATCTTATGTTCATCTTTATGCCAAGCTCGAGTTCATCAAAAATGGAGTTCATGTGCATCTTCTATGATGTTTTCGATGTTGGAGTTTTTTCCGGCTCTTCATTCATAGAGGTCTCATATATTTATATCATTGGCATTTTCATAACTGCATGTTCTTAATATTTCCAAAAAGCTTGATTTTGCTCAATTTGGAGTTCATTTGCGAAACTTATGATAGTTCTGGGCAGGTTCTCTATTCCAAGCGGTAGTACCGCTCCCCGGAGCGGTACTACTTCTTATCATCAGCAGTACCGCCCAGGCCGGCGGTAGTACCTCTTAGAGCAGTAGTGCTCCTGCTAGTACTGCTGGCCTTTACTGCCGCTCATAAATGTGAGCCCTTTTGGGTCGGACCTTGCGGTTGTGCTAGGCGGTAGTATCGCCCGCAGGGCGGTACTTTTGCTTGTTACTACTGCTTTGAGCGGTAATATCGGCCTCCCTGTGCATGAGTGGTAGTACCGCTTTGAGGAGTGGTAGTACCGCTCTGGCCCGGGCTGAGGTGGTGAGACTGTTGGAAATATTCCCTAGAGGCAATAATAAATTGGTTATTATTATATTTCCTTGTTCATGATAATCGTTTATTATCCATGCTAGAATTGTATTGATTGGAAACTCAAATAGATGTGTGGATACATAGACAACACACTGTCCCTAGTGAGCCTCTAGTTGACTAGAGCGTTGATCAAAGATGGTCAAGGTTTCTTGGCGATAGACAAGTGTTGTCACTTGATAACGGGTTCACATCATTAGGAGAATGATCTGATGGACAAGACCCAAACTATGAACGTAGCATATGATCGTGTCAGTTTATTGCTACTGTTTTCTCCATGTCAATGTATCTGTTCCTATGACCATGAGATCATACAACTCCCGGACACCGGAGGAATACCTTGTGTGTATCAAATGTCAAAACGTAACTGGGTGACTATAAAGGTGCTCTACAGGGATCTCCGAAGGTGTCTGTTGGGTTGGCTTGGATCAAAACTGGGATTTGTCACTCCGTGTGATGGAGAGTGTCACACCCTATTTTTTTTATCTCACTTCAAGTGTAGTTTCAAAATCTGAATTTATTAAAACTTTTAAAACAAATGCTATGAGTGCCATGATTGTCATTGTTTGTGTGTAGGATTGGTTGAGTGACCCCAAAAACAACTTTTTATAACATGGCACCTTCATAAAAACCTTTTTTTGCATTTTTGACTATGTCAAAACATTGCTTTGGGTTTGCACTTCAAGTCCCCAATGTCAAGGGATTGCCTTCACCCAAATTTGGTAATCTTGTTTAGAACTATTTTAAATCTCCAATGTCATAAAATAATTATTTTACAAAATATTTTCCTAATTTATTTGCATCTCCATTTCTTAGACCACAAATGAGATTTCTGTATGAAAAATTACTTTTCTGCCTTAGAACAATCTTAGAAAAATCGGAGATACTCAAAGGACATATATTTTCCATGCATAAAATTTTCAACCCCTATTTATGTTCAAAATATTTGAGAAAATCCCTGAAAGCCGATTCTGTCTATTTTGACCTTTTGAAATATTTCCAAAGGAAATTTTTCCAATAAATTTTGAGAAAATCCCAGCATTCTGCCCAAGCTATATTTGGTGGCCATGCCAAGTTTCACCACATTCCAAGTTGGTTTGGTTCACCAAATAATCCTAAAAACCTGTTTGTCCAGAATCAAGTTAAAGCAACTCTACATAGCAAAGTTTGTTCAAATGGCTTGAAACTTTGCAGGAGTGCTCAACACCCTAAATGAGGAGTCCTTGCAAAAAATGAGATTTGTAGGGATTAATTTACCCACATTCCCTTTGGAATGGACATAACTGCCCATTTGGGGGTGATTTCAAGTTTGCATTGCCAAACTTGTCCAATGAAGCTCAAATTTGGTGGAAAATCCTATTTTTGCATCAAACTTAATCCTGTTAACTTTCATCACCAGTGGTGAAGTGTAACTACCCCAAGCACTTGTCGAACACCTTCTGCCAGCTTAATAAAACAACACTTATCTCACTCTACACCCATGCACTTTCCTCCAAACTCATAGAGCAAGCAGCCAGCACCACTCCTCAACTACAGATGAGTGGCCCCTCTCTGGTTCCAAGTAGAAGAGCCAAAATCTCCATTTTAATTACTGG
The DNA here is from genome assembly GCF_904849725.1 of Hordeum vulgare subsp. vulgare. Classification (NCBI taxonomy): domain Eukaryota; kingdom Viridiplantae; phylum Streptophyta; class Magnoliopsida; order Poales; family Poaceae; genus Hordeum; species Hordeum vulgare. Next base: position 256,219,217 of record NC_058520.1, on the reverse strand, counting down.
CACATGTCTGGCATCATGTCTTTAATCAGTCCCCTTGACCAACAATGAGTCTCTCGCCTCTCAAACAGCTAGGGATCATCTAACCTAGCGCCAGGACACGCCAGACACAGCCAAGGCGCCCCAGAGCGTGCCAGCATGCCGTGGCATGCCAAAACTATGCTTTGGGCGTGCTACAAGGTGCACCCGAGGCAAAGGTGGCCAGCCCCAGACGGTTCAAGCCTCCCCTCGATGCCTATCCACGTCCCCGATAACCCTCCTGCATTAGGGCAGCCTTAGGGCCCCTCCTCCCCCGCTCTGTTGACCATAGTGACGCGTGCCCCTGCGGGCCATATTCGGCCAGAAGAATGCGGCCACGCATGCACGCACGCTCCTCGCTCTCTCTCCATCTCAGTGAGTCACACTGGTCCTAAACCACGTCTGCAATACCATGGTTTCAACCCCCGAGTACTCTGTGCCTCTCCTATGAGCCACGGTGAAACCACCGGCGCTTCCCGCTCGGTGTACCATCGAGGGCCTATAAATAGGCCTTCCCCCTCTCTCCAGCACCCTCACCCACTCCTCCAGAGCCTAAATAGAGCCCCTAGCCAACACATTCGAGCACAGCGAGTTCCGGTGCTTGAGATACTGATTTATATATGGGAAGTCATATTTTGGCTACGGGAACAGTTTTGGGTTTTTTCGGTATTGTACGAGGAAGCTTCTAGAAGGTTTCGAAAACATTGGGAGGAGTCCGAAAGTCCACTGAGGGTGCCACCACGTCCTAAGGGTGTGCATGGACTGAGGGGAGATGTTTTGGCCTTATTGGGCCAAGCGCACAAGTCCCTCATGGCCCACGTAGTTGGGAAAGGTGAAAAGTCCACCTTCGTATGGAAGGGAAGGAAGGGGACTAGGATTCCACCACCTCTCCCCTTGGTCGCACTCTATGGCTTGGAGGAGCTATTACCCACACCTCTCCACATATATGTAGAGAGTAGGGGGCGCCCCAAGAGCACTCTCTAAGCCCTTGGCACACCTCTCTTTCCCGAGATCATTTTCTCCTCCGTTCACGGTTTCGGTAGCGCAAGGTGTAGCCCTGCCTACATAGCACCATCACAACGGCCACCACGCCATCATGTTGCCGGAGAACTCAATTAGTACTGCTCCCTCGCACACTGGATAGAGGAGGCAGAGACGTCATCGAGCTGTACGTGTGCTGAACGCGGAGGTGTCGTCCATTCGGGGCTTGATCGGGAGTTCATGGGACGCATCGTGTTTGGATCGTGAAGATGTACCACTACATCAACCGCATTATTTAACGCTTCCGCTTAGTGATCTACAAGGGTATGTGGATCTGATCTCCCCTCTCTTATATGATCATCACGGTGGATAGGTCTTGCATGTGCGTAGGAAATTTTTTGTTTCCCATGCAATGTTCTCCAACAGGGCCATGGGCAGATTCCTCCTCCCCTCTATAAAAGGGGGTCTTCTTCCCTAATGGTTTTCTATCAATTGAGCTCGTGTTCTTCCCCCATTGTTGACCTTATTTGAGCTTGCTAACTCCCAGACCCTCCAATGATTCTTGCTAGTTCTTGAGGGAAAAGAGAGAGGACATCTAGATCCACATTTCCACCAATCACTTTCTCCTGTGCGTGAGGGGAACCCCTTGGATATAGATCTTGGAGTTCTTCGTGTTCTTCTTCGTTCTTCCTCTCTTTTTCTTCCTTAGCATTATTTTTTGTGGAGGGATTTGGGAGAGAAGGACTTGGAAACTCCGTGTGCCCTTGCCATTGCATTTGGTGCATATGTTTGAGTTCTCCATGGTGATACCTGGAAGTGAAGTTTGAGAAGCTTATTACCCCAGAGATTGTTCTTTGTGGATGCTTTGGCGTCCTAGAAGCTTGGTGGTGCCTTCGACCTCAATCATTGTGGTGTAAATCTGTGGGAAAGCATCAGGGTCTCCAACTAGGTTGTGGAGATTGCCTCGAGCATTTGAGGTCATCTTGGAGCCACAGTCCATTGTGGTGAAGCTTGGTGGTGTTGTTGGGAGCCTCCAATTAAGTTTTGGAGATTGACCCAACCTTGTTTGTACGGGTTCGGTGACTGCCCTCAAGGGTCCCTTAGTGGAATAACGACATCTTGCATTGTGCAAGGGTGTGAGGATATTATGGTGGCCTTAGTGGCATCTTGGGGAGCATTGTGCCTCCACACCGCTCCAAACGAGGATTAGTGATACGTCTCAAACGTATCTATAATTTTTGATGGTTTCATGGTGTTATCTTGTCATCTTTGGATGTTTTATGTACCTTTTATATCTTTTTTGGGACTAACTTATTAATTCTGTGCCAAGTGCCAGTTCTTGTTCTTTCTGTGTTTTTGGCTCTTTTCAGATCTGATTTTGGAACGGAGTCCAAACGGAATAAAATCCCCGAAATAAATTTTTCCCGAACGAAAGAAGATCAGGGGGCTTGTGGGCCAAGCCAGTAGAGCTATAGGGAGCCCACAAGCCTTGTAGCCGCCACCAGAGGTGGGCGGCGGCTAGCAGGCTTGTGGCCTCTCTGGCGTCTCCCTCACCTAGCTCCTTCTCCTATGTATTCCCTAAAATACAGAAAAAATCAGGGAATCCACGAAAATACTTTTCCGCCGCCGCAAGCTTCCCTTTCTGTGAGATCTCATCTGGAGACCCTTCCCGGTGCCCTACCGGAGGGGATTTTGGAGTTGGAGGGCTTCTACATCAATATCATCGCCCCTCCAATGACTCGTGAGTAGTTCACTTCAGACCTACGGGTCCGTAGTTAGTAGCTAGATGGCTTCTACTCTCTCTCGGATCTTCAATACAAAGTTCTCAATGATCTTCATGGAGATCTATCCGATGTAATCCTCTTTGGCGGTGTGTTTGTCGAGATCCGATGAATTGTGGATTTGTGATCAGATTATCTATGATATATATTTGAGTCTTTGCTGATTTCTTATATGCATGATTTGATATCCTTGTAAGTCTCTCCGAGTCTTGGGTTTTGTTTGGCCACCTAGATCTATGATTCTTGCAATGGGAGAAGTGCTTGGTTTTGGGTTCTTACCGTGTGGTGACCTTTCCCAGTGACAGTAGGGGCAGCGAGGCACACATCGTGTAGTTGCCATCAAGGGTAACAAGGTGGCTTTGTAGTAGATATGAGACTGTCCATCTACATCATGTCATCTTGCTTAAGGCGGTACTCTGTTCTTTTCGACTTAATACACTAGATGCAAGTTGGATAGTGGTTGACGTGTGGAGTAATAGTAGTAGATGCACAAAGTATCGGTCTACTTGTTTTGGACGTGATGCCTATAGATATAATCATTGCCATAGATGACGTCACGACTTTGCGCGGTTCTATCAATTGCTCGGCAGTAATTTGTTCATCCACCCTACTTGCTTTCATGAGAGAAGCAGCTAGCGAACACTACGGCCCCCGGGTCTATTCACACCTATCGTTTCCACTTTTGCTTTTACTTTGCTTTGTTACTTTGTTGCTTTAAGTTCTCACTTGGCCAACAATCTATAAGGGATTGATAACCCCTTCATAGCATTGGGAGCAAGCTTTTTGTGTTTGTGCAGGCACTTGAGATACTCCTTCACTGGATCGATACCTTGGTTCTCAAACTGAGAGAAGTACTTACCACCACTGCGCTACATCACCCTTTCCGCTTCGAGGGAACACCAACTCAAGGCTCCAAGGCCACAGGGGAAATCCTTTGCATATTTGCCTAGGAAGTCCCTTAAGGCGTAGCCGTAACAGATGGATTCCTGGTGCCATTGCTGAGGAGTATCAAGACAAGAACAGTCTCCCGTCAGCACGTTTATGGCGCCGTTGGAAGGTCTTTTGTTGCAGTAGCAAAAGTATTTCTAGCGCCGTTGCCGGGGAAGGAGAGATCTATCCAAGTAAGTTTCACAAACTCATCTCTTCCATTTACTTTTTTTCTAGTTGCCTCTCGTTTTCCTCACCCCCACTTCAGATTTGCCGTTTCCATTTGCCTTTCTCCTTTGCCTTTTTCTTTTTGCCTTTTTTCCTTTTTGCCGTTTTCCTTCGCCGGTTTTCTTTCTTGCTTGTGTGCTTGTTTGTTTGTTGAAGTCATCATGGCTGAAAACACCAAACTTTGTGACTTCTCGAGTACCAATAATAATGATTTTATTAGTACTCTGATTGCTCCCACCACTAGTGCGGAATCGTATGAAATCAACGCAGCTTTGCTGAATCTTGTTATGAAAGAGCAATTCTCTGGCCTTCCTAGTGAAGATGTTGCATCCCATCTCAATACCTTCATTGAGCTTTGTGATATGCAAAAGAAAAGAGATGTGGATAATGACGTGATTAAGTTGAAACTTTTTTCCTTTCTCGTTGCGAGATCGCGCAAAAACTTGGTTTTCTTCTTCGCCTAAAAATAGTATCGATTCTTGGGATAAGTGCAAAGATGCTTACATATCCAAGTATTTTCCGCCGGCTAAGATTATCTCCTTACGTAACGATATCATGAATTTCAAGCAACTTGATCATGAACACGTTGCACAATCTTGGGAGAGGATGAAGCTTATGATTAGAAATTGTCCCGCTCATGGCTTAAGTTTTGGATGATTATACAAATCTTTAACGCTGGCTTGAATTTCGCTTCTCGCGATATCTTGGACTCCGCCTCAGGTGGAACGTGCATGGAAATCACGTTAGGAGACGCTACAAAACTCCTAGACAATATCATGACCAACTACTCTCAGTGGCACACTGAAAGGTCGCCTGCTAGGAAAAAGGTACATGCTATAGAAGAAATTAACTCGCTTAGTGCTAAGATGGACGAGTTGATGAATTTGGTTGCTAGTAGAAACGCTACTGTAGATCCTAATCACATGCCACTATCTTCCTTGATTGAGTGTAGCAACGCTAGTTTGGACGTGAATTTTGTTGGTAGGAACAATTTTGGCAACAACAATGCTTTTGAGGAAACTATGTTCCTAGGCCTTTTCCTAGTAACTCCTCTAACAATTATGGAAATTCCTACAACAACACTTATGGAAATCACAATAAATTACCCTCTGATTTAGGGAGTAATATCAAAGAGTTCATCAACTCTCAAAAGATTTTCAATGCGTCCATAGAGGAAAAACTACTCAAAATAGACGATTTGGCTAAGAGCGTTGATAGGATGTCTTGTGATATTTATGCTTTGAAAGTTAGATGTGCTCCTCCCAAGGTCAACTTGGATGAAACTTTGAAAGCTATGCGTGTCTCCATGAATGAGAGCAAAGAAAGAACCGTCCAAATTCGCGCTAGGCATGAATGGTTTAAAAGGGTGCGTTCTAGTGATGCAAATCAGGAAGATCTTAAAGTGCTTGGTGTGACTCCTCTTGAATCTTTGTTTTCGTGTGTCAAACCTATTGATGAAGGGGCTAGATATGAATCCACTTTGGTTGAAAAACGCCCCAATGATTCGGAGTCCACCCATCTTGATGATAAAGGTGTGGAGAGTGGAGTAGAAGAAATCAAATTTTTGGGTAGTAATGAAACTCCCACTTTGGATTTCAAGGAATTCAATTATGATAATTGCTCCTTGTTTGAATGCATTTATTTGATGCAATCCATTGCAAACTCTTCACATGCTTATAGCCAAAGCAAAGCCTTTACCGCACATATCGTATATGTTATGATGAAATCTCTTTAAGAGGAGCTCGAACTAGAAGTCTCTATACCTAGAAAACTTCATGATGAGTGGGAACCTACTATCAAAATCAAGATAAAAAACTATGAGTGCAATGCTTTGTGTGATTTGGGTGCTAGTTTTTCCGGTATTCCAAAGTCTTTATGTGATATTATTGGTTTTCATGAGATTGAAGAGTGTTCTCTTAATTTGCATCTTGCGGATTCTACTGTCAAGAAACCCATGGGAAGGACATATGATGTTCTTATTGTTTCAAGTAAGAACTATGTACCTGTGGATTTCATTGTACTTGACATAGATTGCAATCCTTCATGTCCCATTATTCTTGGTAGACCTTTCCTAAGGACTATTGGTGCTATCATCGATATGAAGGAAGGGAATATTAGATTTCAATTTCCTTCAAAGAAGGGCATGGAGCACTTTCCTAGAAATAAAATAAGATTGCCTTATGAATCTATGATGAGGGCTACTTATGGTTTGAGCACCAAAGATGACTATACGTGATTCCATCACCTTTTGCCTAGCTAAGGGCGTTAAACAAAAGCGCTTGTTGAGAGGCAAACCAACGAATCTATCCTTTTTCTTTCTGTTTTGTGTTTTCCACACTTTCATAATTCTGTTATGATTGTGTTTTTTGTGTTTCTTTTTGCGTTTGTGCCAAGCAAAACCATTATGATTAGTCTTGGGGATGATCGTTTGGTCATGCTGGAAAAGACAGAAACTTTCTGCTCACAAAAAAGAATTTTCATTTTCTTTCTATAAGAGCTTTTGAGTTGATTCTTTTTACTCCTGATTTCTACGCAAATTCTTCAGACTGTCGAAATTTTTCAGAATTTTTGATGTACTAGAAGTATACGAAGTATACAGATTTCTACGGACTGGTCTGCTGTTAACAGATTCTGTTTTTGTTGTGTTGGTTGCTTATTTTGATGAAACTATGGATAGTATCGGGGTATATTAGCCATGGAAGATTGAAGATACAGTAACCCAACATCAACATAAGTAGAATTTAAGTTTTCTACAGTACCTAAGGTAGTGGTGGTTTGCTTTCTTATACTAATGTTATCACGAGTTTCTGTTTATGTTTCGTGTTGTGAAGTTTTCAAGTTTTGGGTGAAGTTCTTATGGACAAAGAGATAAAGAGTGGCAAGAGCTCAAGCTTGGGGATGCCCAAGGCACCCCAAGATATTCAAGGATGCCATAAAATCCTAAGCTTGGGGATGCCCCGGGAAGGCATCCCCTCTCTCATCTTGAATCCATCGGTAACGTGACTTGGGGCTATATTTTTATTCACCACATGTTATGTGTTTTTGCTTGGAGTGTCTTGTATCGTAGGAGTCTTTTATTTTTGCTGTGTCACAATCATCCTTGCTGCACACCTAGAGAGAGAGATATGCAGTCACCATGATTTTGTCGAGCTTCACTTATATCCTTTGGTAGACAATTCAGCTCACATGTGCTTCACTTATATCTTTTGAGCTAGATACTTTTGCTCTATGTGCTTCACTTATATCTTTTAGAGCACAGCGGTGCGTGGCTTGGTAGTTGATCTATTATTTGAAAGTAGTCTAAAAAGGGGTAGTTATCCAAAGGGATACGAAAACTTCCACCTTCATGTGCATTGAATAGTTAGAGAAGTTTGGTTCATCTCAATTAGTTTTGAGTTGTGGTTTTGGTAATATTGAAGTTATGCTAGTATGGTGTTGTGGATCTAGAAATACTTGTGTTGAAGTTAGTGATTCCCGTAGCATGCACGTATGGTGAACTGCTATGTGATGAAGCCTAAGCATGATTAGTCTTTTGATTGTCATCCTTTGTGTGGCGGTCGGGATCGCGCGATGGTTTATACCTACCAACCCTTCCCCAAGGAGTATGCGTTGAATGCTTTGTTTCGTTTACTAATAAAATTTTTGCAACAAGTATATGAGTTATTCATGACTAATGTTGAGTCCATGGTTTAGATGCACTTTCACCTTCCACCATCACTATCTTCTTAGTGCCTTGCAACTTTCGCCGGTGCACAAAACCCACCATTAGCCTCTCTCAAAACAGCCACCATACCTACCTACTATGGCTTTTTCAAAGTCATTCCGAGATATATTGCCATACAACTACCACCATGACATGTGCCACCACTTCTACATTGCCATTGCATGATCGTAAGATAGCTAGCATGATGTTTCCATTAATGTCTATGCCATCCTAGATCATTGTTACGGTACACTACTGAAGGCATTCCATATAGAGTGATCGTTGCTCTAAGTTTTGAGTTGAAAGTGTGATGATCATCATTGATGGAGCATTGTCCCATGTGAGGGAATAAAAGAGGCCAAAGATGCCCACCAAAAAAAGAGAGGCCAAAGAGCCCACACAAAAAAATGATGAGAGAAAAAGAGAGAAGGGACAATGCTACCACCTTTCCACACTTGTGCATATTAAGCACCATGATCTTCATGATTGAGAGCCTCTCGTTTTGTTACCACCATATAGCTAGTGGGAAATTTTCATTATATAACTTGGCTTGTATATTCCAATGACAGGCTTCCTCAAAATTGCCTTAGGTCTTCGTGAGCAAGCAAGTTGGATGCACACCCACTAGTTTTCTTTAAGAGCTTTCACATACTCTTAGCTCTAGTGCATCATTTGTATGGCAATCCCTACTCATTCACATTGATATCTATTGATGAGCATGTCCACAGCTCATTGATATGCCTAGTTAATGTGATCATCTTCTCCTTATTTTTCTTGCAACCTCCACCACACTCCACACCACTTATAGTGCTAAAACCATGGATCACGCTCATGTATTGTGTGAGAGTTGAAAAGGTTTGAGAAAGTAACGGTGTGAAACAATTACTTGGCCAATACCGGAGTTGTGCATGATTTAAATTCGTTGTGCAATGATGATAGAGCATAGCCAGACTATACGCTTTTGTAGGTATAACTTTCTTTTGGCCTTGTTATTTTGAAAGTTCATGATTACCTTGCTAGTTTGCTTGAATTATTATTGTTTCCACGTCAATAGCAAACTATTGTTTTGAATCTAATGGATCTGAACATTCACGTCACATAAGAGGAGTTACAAAGGACATCTATGCTAGGTAGCATGAAATCATCAAAAATTCATTCTTTATCACTTCCCTACTCGAGGACGAGCAGGAGTTAAGCTTGGGGATGCTTGATACGTCTCAAACATATCTATAATTTTTGATGGTTTCATGTTGTTATCTTGTCATCTTTGGATGTTTTATGTACCTTCTATATCTTTTTCGGACTAACTTATTAATTCAGTGCCAAGTGCTAGTTCCTGTTTTTTCTGTGTTTTTGGCTCTTTTCAGTTCTGATTTTGGAACGGAGTCCAAACAGAATAAAATCCCCAAAATAAAATTTTCCCGAACGGAAGAATATCAGGGGGCTTGTGGGCCAAGCCAGGAGAGCTGCAGGGAGCCCACAAGCCTTGATTCCGCCACCAGGGGGCAGCTAGCAGGCTTGTGACCTCCCTGGCGCCCCCCTGACCTAGCTCCTTCGCCTATATATTCCCTAAAATACAGAAAAAAAATCAGGGAATCCACGAAAACACTTTTTCGCCGCCGCAAGCTTCCGTTTCCGCGAGATCTCATCTGGAGACCATTCCCGGTGCGTTGCCAGAGGGGACTATGGAGTTGGAGGGATTCTACATCAACATCATCGCCTCTCCAATGACTCGTGAGTAGTTCACTTCAGACCTACGGGTCCGTAGTTAGTAGCTAGATGGGTTCTTCTCTCTCTTGGATCTTCAATACAAAGTTCTCCATGATCTTCATGGAGATCTATCCAATGGAATCCTCTTTGGCGGTGTGTTTGTCGAGATCCGATGAATTGTGGATTTGTGATCAGATTATCTATGATATATATATTTGAGTCCTTGGTAATTTCTTATATGCATGATTTGTTATCCTTATAAGTCTCTCCGAGTCTTGGGTTTTGTTTGGCCAACTAGATCTATGATTCCTGCAATGGGAAAAGTGCTTGGTTTTGGGTTCTTACCGTGTGGTGACCGTTCTTAGTGACAGTAGGGGCATCAAGGCACACATCGTGTAGTTGCCATCAAGGGTAACAAGGTGGGCTTTGTCGTAGATATGAGATTGTCCATGTACATCATGTCATCTTGCTTAAGGCGTTACTCTGTTCTTTTGGACTTAATACACTAGATGCTTGCTGGATAGCGGTCGACGTGTGGAGTAATAGTAGTAGATGCAGAAAGTATCGGTCTACTTGTTTTAGACGTGATGCCTATAGATATAATCATTGCCATTGATAACGTCACGACTTTGCGTGGTTCTATCAATTGCTCGACAGTAATTTGTTCACCCACCGTCTACTTGCTTTCATGAGAGAATCCACTAGTGAACACTACAGCCCTCGGGTCTATTCATACCTATCGTTTCCACTTTTGCTTTTACTTTGCTTTGTTACTTTGTTGCTTTAAGTTCTCACTTGGCGAACAATCTATAAGGGATTGACAACCCCTTCATAGAGTTGGGCGCAAGCTTTTTGTGTTTGTGCACGCACTTGAGATACTCCTTCACTGGATCAATACCTTGGTTCTCAAACTGAGGGAAATACTTACCACCACTACGCTACATCACCCTTTCTACTTCGAGGGAACACCAACGCAAGGCTCCAAGGCCACGGGGGAAATCCTTTGCATATTTTCCTAGGAAGTCCCTTAAGGCGTAGCCGTAGCAGAAGGATTCCTGGTGCCTTTGCTGAGGAGTATCAAGACAAGAACAGTCTCCCGTCAGCACGTTTCTGGCGCCGTTGGAAGGTCTTTTGTTGCAGTAGCAATTAGCATCCACAACGGTGTGAACATTAGGATACATCGTCGTTTCTGTGTGCCTTGGTTATCTCTTACCCGAGCCCTTTATTTATGCACTTTACATTGTGATAGCCATATTGTTTCTTGTTATATATCTTGCTATCACTTAGTTGTTCATCTTGCTTAGCATAATTGATTGGCGCACATAGGTAAGCCTAGTTTTTTTATGTTTTGTGCTTAGCAAAATTAAACGTTAGTTTTATTCCGCATTTTTTCAACCCTAAACCATAATTCTTTTAATGCGCCTATTCACCCCACTCTAGGCGACATCCACGTCCTTTCAATCGTATTTTGGACAAGCACATTCCTCAGGCAGTGCAACACTTCCGAAAATGAAGGCTACTATTGGACGCGGCAAGAGACCAAGTCCTCATCCGTTGAAAGTGGTCTTTCATGTTCCCTCAAAATGTGAAGATGAAGTTGATGATGATGAACTTGTAAAAATCATGAGAAACAAGCAAGAGAGAGTGGCTCAGGCAAAGGGCTCTTGAATTCCTCTTCTCTTGGATCGAAGCACTCTCCTAGATTTCATCGATATGTGGTGCAATGACCCAAACACTCCAATTGATGACTTGAAGATGTAACCTGGCCCAAATCATGTACTCGCTGCCTTCATAGGTGAAGAAAAATGGAAGTATGAAAAGGCCAAAATGGCCAAGAAGGATCAGTACAAGAAGGAATGATTCTTGATGAACAACATTCTAAACCCGACTCGTGTCCAACTTGTGTGTGCTCAAGCTCAAATCAAAAACCTCAGCGATGAGTATGACCGCTATCATGCTGGTTGGTAGGGTGCCAAGGTGAAATTCGTCAACATGGCGAACACGGTCATTAAGGACCACGACATAAGGGTTGCAGCTCCATCGCAACCACAAATTCCTCAGGCCAGATCCTCTGCTCAACCTACCGAACAAATTGCTAGGGTAACTTCCACTATTGCATGCGAAGAACAATCCAGGCCAGCTAAAGAATTTGTTGCGCCTCAAGAAATGGAAACTTTTAGGGAAACTGCATCTGTCCTCCCTGAAGAAACTGCACCACTCTTTGTCCCTCGGGCACAATGTTCAAGGGTGAAGAAAGTCACACTTCCTTCTACATCAGAAGTGAGAAAAACAAAGGCTGTAGAGAAGGAAGCTGCACGGAAAAGAAAAGCATCACCATTTGCAGAATCCTTAGTTGCGAAGAAATTGAGGATTTTGTCATGTTCCTCACTAGAACCAATAGATTCAACTCCTATCTATATTGTTCCATCATATTTAATACTCCCATTTGGAGAATAATATGTCATCCCAAATGAGGAGAATGATGAAAATCACTCTGCTGCTTCCACAAAGCAGATTGATGAAGAATTTGTGGTGGAAGAAAATGCTTCAACCCCTTTGGTATCATCGCCCAGCCTTAGTTTACTGCTGAAGAGGCTAGAGTTGATGAATTGAAGAGGAAGTGGTTATTTCCAATACAACTCATGTAATCGATGATGAATATTGGGAATCTACACACCCAAATTCGCCAATGACCAACCTCTTACTCAAATTCCACAGTTGCCTACCCAAACTGAAGTAATTCTGACAGGGTTTGAAAACCATACCACTCCAATCAAGTCTATTCCTCAAGAAATACCAGCTACATCAGGTGAGGAAATCAATACCCAAATTGTAGATGAAGAACCTATTGCACAAATTCCTAAGTCCGAAGAAACTGCAATTGTGCTAAGAGAGATTGTGGGCCGTTACAAACCAAATCTTCAGCCCAAAACCTTTGTGCCCTTCAAAGGCACAAAGGGGCCCAAATTAAATAAGGAAAATTTCTTTGAGGAACATCATTTCTGTTGGAAATATGGCCTAGAGGCAATAATATAGTAGTTATTATTATATTTCCAGTTCATGATAATTGTCTATTATTCATGCTATAATTGTATTAACCAAAAACTGTAACACATGTGTGAATATATAGATCACAATGTGTCCCTAGTGAGCCTCTAGTTGGCTAGCTCGTTGATCAATAGATGATCATGGTTTATTGATCATGGACATTGGATGTCATTGATAACGGGATCACATCAACGGGGAATGATGTGATGGACAAGACCCAATCCTAAGCATAGCACTAGAATGTGTTGTTCGTCTGCTAAAGCTTTTATAAATGTCAAGTATCATTTTCTTAGACCGTGAGATTGTGCAACTCCCGGATACCGTAGTAGTTCTTTGGGTGTATCAAACGTCACAACGTAACTGGGTGATTATAAAGGTGCACCGGGTATCTCCGAAAGTGTCTGTTGAGTTGTACGAATCGAGACCGCGATTTGTCACTCTGTGTGACGGAGAGGTATCTCTGGGCCCACTCGATAATCCATCATCATATTGAGCTCAGTATGACTAAGGGCTTTGCGACGGGATGATGTGTTACGGAACGAGTAAAGAGACTTGGCAGTAACGAGATTGAACAAGGTATAGGGATGCTGACGATCGAATCTCGGGCAAGTATCATACCGATAGATAAAGGGAATGGCATACGGGATTGATTGAATCCTTGACATCGTGGTTCATCCGATGAGATCATCATGGAACATGTGGGAACCAACATGGATACCCAGACCCTGCTATTGGTTATTGGCCGAAGAGATGTCACGGTCATGTCTCCATATCTCCCGAACCAGTAGGGTCTACACACTTAAGGTTCGATGACACCGGGGTTCTAGGGAAATTGTGTACGTGGTTACCAAAGATTGTCCGGAGTCACGAATGAGATCCCAGACATCACGAGGAGCTCCAGAATGGTCTGGAGGTAAAGATTTATATATAGGAAGTAAGATTTTGGTCACGGGAAGTGTTTTGGGCATCATCGGTAACGTACCGGGACCACCGGAAGGGTTCCGGGGGTCCACAGGGAGGGGCCACCAGCCCCAAGAGGCTTCATGGGTCGAAAGGTGGAAGGAGACCAGCCCAATGTGTGCTGGTGCGCCCTCTGCTCCCAACCCAAGGCGCAAGGAGAGGTGAAGGGCGCAAACCCTAGGCGCAGGAGGGGCCCAAGGCCCACGTAGGGCGCCGCCCTCCTCTCCCTGCGCTGGCCGCCGCCCTCCCTGGCCATCTAGGGCTGCCGCCACCCCTAGGGAGGGAACCCTAGGGGTGCACACCCTCTCTCCCTTCCTCCTATAAATACGCAAGGTAGTGGGGCTGATTGGAGACACGAAAACTCTCTCTCTCAGCGCAGCTCTACCCATCTATCTCCTCGTCCTTCGCATAGCTTAGCGAAGCTTTGCCAGAGTGTCGGTGCACTAAAGACTGGGGTCATTGGTGCCCCTGACTTGTGCACGAGCGCAAAGAAGCTCCTGACGGGAGGGCGTGGCAGAGTTCAAACAAAGACGCACCCCAAGGTATCCAAGGCCGCGACAAGCCTTCCTTGCCGGGAAGGCACCCAAGGCCAGGTCCATTTGATGGACGTGATGAACACACCAGGCACAAGACCCCGGCGAGATTCCCTCGTTGGGAATACAGCTGAAGCCCTCGACAAGCTTCCTTGCCGGGACGAAGACCCAAGGCCCCGGCAAGGAAGCTCTTGTGATCGCAGGGCGGGGAAAGACAACGTCAAGAGCGCCCAACGTCAAGCTGACCCCTTTGCCTATAAAAGGTAGGCCATTAGCTCATTCACAAGGGGTTAGACTCTTTGGAGATTGGCCAAGAAGACGATCACAACGTGGGTAAAAAGGGCTTGTCGGTTGTTGACCGTTAGATCTGCTCTTGTCGTTTTCTGTCCCCGCCCTACGATCACAAGGGTATCACGTCGATCCCCATAGGTGTAAACCTAGCATTGCCGCCACGGAGAACCATGTAGCTCCACCGCCACCACGCCGTCGTGCTGCCGGAGCTCTCTCCCTCATCCTCTCCTTCCTCCTTGTTGTTTCAAGGTGTTGGAAACGTCACCGGGCTGCACGAGTGCTGAACGCGGAGGTGCCGTAGTTCGGCACATAGATCAGAATCCACCGCGATTTGAATCGCTCCAAGTACGACTCCATCAACCGCGTTCTTACTAACGCTTCCGCTTAGCGATCTTCAAAGGTATTAAGATCTTCTACAACCTCTCTCGTTGCTGGTTTCTCCATAGATAGATCCTTGTATGGTGTAGGAAAATTTTGAATTTACTACGATTCCCAACAGTGGTATCAGAGCCAGGTTCTACGTGTAGATTCTATCCACGAGTAGAACACAAAAGTTGTGGGTGCTGATTTGTCAACTTGCTTGTCGTTACTAGTCTTATCCTTTTTCGGCGGTATTGTGGGATGAAGCGGCCCGGACCGACCTTACATGTACGCTTACGTGAGACTGGTTCCACCGGCAGACATGCACTTGGTGCATAAGGTGGCTAGCGGGTGTCTGTCTCTCCCACTTTAGTCGAATTGGATTCGATGAAAAGGGTCCTTATGAAGGGTAAATAACATTGGCATATCAACATTGTGGCTATCACGTAGGTGAGAAACGTTCTTGCTAGAAACCCAAACCATCCACGTAAAACTTGCAACAACATTTAGAGGACGTCTAACTTGTTTTTGCAGGGTATGCTATGTGATGTGATACGGCCAAAAGGATGTGATGTTTACATATGTGATGTATGAGATCGATCATGTTCTTGTAATAGGATTCACGATTTTCATGTCGATGAGTATGACAACCGGCAGGAGCCATAGGAGTTGTCTTAATTTATTGTATGAGATGCAACACCATGTTGATTACTTTACTTTATCGCTAACGGTTAGCTATAGTAGTAGAATTAATAGTTGGCGTGACAACTTCATGGAGACACAATGATGTAGATCGTGGTGTGATGCGAGTGACGATGATGATCATGGTGCACCAAAGATGGTGATCAAAGGAGCAAGATGATATAGGCCATATCATGTCACTATATGATTGCATGTGATGTTTATCTTGTTTTACGTCTTATTGCTTAGAACGGCGGTAGAAAATATAAGATGCCCCCTCAAAAAAATTCGAGATAAGTATTCCCCTAATTGTGCACCGTTGCGAAGGTTCGTTGTCTCGAAGCACCACGTGATGATCGGGTGTGACAGATTCTAATGTTCGCATATAATGGGTGTAAGCCAGTTTACACACGCAAAATACTTAGGTTGACTCGACGAGCCTAGCTTGCATAGACATGGCCTCGAATACGGGAGACCGAAAGGTCGAACATGAGTCGTATGGTTGATGCGATCAGCATGGAGATGCTCACCATTGATGACTAGTCCATCTCACGTGATGATCGGACACGGGCTAGTCGACGTGGATCATGTAACACTTGGATGACTAGAGGGATGTCGATCGAAGTGGGAGTTCATTAGTAATTTGATTAGATGACCTTAATTATCATGAACATAGTCTAAAATTGTCTTTACAAATATTGTAGATCCAATGTCCAACGCAAATATCCCATTCAACTTCAACGCGTTCCTAGAGAAAACCAAGCTGAAAGACGATGGGAGCAACTATGCGGACTGGGCTCGTAACTTAAAGCTCATCCTCATGGCTTCCAAGAAGGCATATGTCATTGATGCACCGCTAGGTGATCCTCCCATTTCCGCGGCAACCCAGGATGTTAGGAACGCCTGGCAGTCGCGAAGTGATGACTACTCTCTCGTTCAGTGCGGCATGCTTTACAGTTTGGAACCGGGGCTACAAAGGCGTTTTGAGCAACACAGAGCATATGAGATGTTCAAGGAGCTGAAACTTGTTTTTCAAGTTCATGCTCGGGTCAAGAGATATGAAGTCTCGGACAAGTTCTTTAGGTGTAAGATGGAGGAGAATAGTTCTGTCAGTGAGCACATACTCAGAATTTCTGGGTTGCACAACCGCTTGACTCAACTGGGAGTTGAACGTCTGGATGATGCGGTCATTGAAAGAATCCTTCAGTCGCTTCCACCTAGCTACAAAGGCTTTGTGATGAATTACAACATGCAATGGATGGAAAATACTATTGTTGAGTTGTATTCAATGCTAAATCTACATAGATAGAAATCAAGAAAGAGCATCAAGTGTTGATGGTCAATAAGACCACCAGTTTCAAGAAGGGCAAGGGTAAGAAAAGCTTCAAGAAAGACGACAAAGTTGTTGCCGTGCCCGGTAAGCCAGTTGCCGGGAAGAAGTCAAAGAAAGGACCTAAGCCTGAGACTGAGTGCTACTACTGCAAGGGAACCGGTCACTCGAAGCGGAATTGCCCCAAGTACTTAGCGGACAAGAAGGCCCGCAACGTCAAAGGTATATGTAATATACTTGTTATTGATGTGTACCTTACCAGCGCTCATAGTAGCTCCTGGGTATTTGATACCGGTGATGTTGCTCAGATTTGCAACTCTAAGCAGGAACAACGAAACAAGCGTAGGCTGGCAAAGGACGAGATGACTATTCGCGTCGGGAATGATTCCAAGGTTGATGTGATCGCCGTCGGCATGCTACCTCTACATCTACCTTCGGCATTAGTTATAAACCTTAATAATTGTTATTTAGTACCACCTTTGAGCATGAACATTGTATCGGGATCTCGCTTGATGAAAGATGGCTACTCATTTAAATATGAGAATAATGGTTGTTCTATTTATATGAGTGGAATGTTTTATGGTCATGCACCGCTGGTTAATGGTTTATTCCTGATGAATCTCGATCGTGATGTTACACATAATCATAGTGTGAGTACCAAAATATGTAAAGTTGATGATGATAGTCCCACATACCTATGGCACTTCCGCCTTGGTCATAACGGCGTAAAGCGCATAAAGAAACTCCATACATATGGACTTTTGGGGTCACTTGATTTTGAATCATTTGACACATGCGAACCGTGCCTCATGGGCAAGATGACTAAGACTCCATTCTCGAGAACAATGGACCGAGCAAATAACTTGTTGGAAATAATACATACCGATGTATGCAGTCCAATGAGCGTTGATGCTCGCAGTGGCTATCGTTATGTTCTCACTCTCACTGATGATTTAAGTAGATATGGGTATGTCTACTTAATGAAACACAAGTCTGAAACGTTTGAAAAGTTCAAGGAATTTCAGAGTGATGTGGAGAATCAACGCGACAAGAAAATAAAGGTTCTACAATCTGATCGTGGAGGAGAATATTTGAGTCCTGAGTTTGGTACACACCTACGGAAATGTGGAATTGTTTCACAACTCACACCGCCTGGCACACCGCAGTGTAACAGTGTGTCTGAACGTCGTAATCGCACTTTATTGGATATGGTGTGATCTATGATGTCTCTTACCGATTTACCGCTATCACTTTGGGGATATGCATTGGAAACTGTCGCATTGACTTTAAATAGAGCACCATCTAAATCCGTTGAGACAACACCGTATGAATTATGGTTTGGCAAGAAAGATAAGCTGTCGTTTCTTAAAGTTTGGGGCTGTAATGCTTATGTGAAGAAACTTCAACCAGAGAAGTTAGTACCCAAAGCGGAAAAATGCGTCTTCATAGGATACCCTAAGGGAACTATTGGGTACACCTTCTATCTTAGATCCGAAGGCAAGATATTTGTTGCTAAGAACGGATCCTTTCTAGAGAAAGAGTTTCTCTCGAAAGAAGTAAGTGGGAGGAAAATAGAACTTGATGAGGTAGTTGTACCTCCTCTCGAACCGGAGAGTAGCACATCGCAAGAAAATGTTTTTGAGGCGCCTGCACCAGCTAGAGATGAAGTTAATGATGATGATCATGACACTTCGGATCAAGTTGCTATTGAACCTCGAAGGTCGACAACGGTACGCTCCGCACGAGAGTGGTATGGCAACCGTGTCATTGAAATCATGTTGTTGGACAACAGTGAACCTTCAAACTATGAAGAAGCGATGGCGGGCCCGGATTCTAACAAATGGCTCGAGGCCATGAAATCGAGATAGGATCCATGTATGAGAACAAAGTATGGACTTGGGTAGACTTGCCCGATGATCGCCGAGCCATAGAAAATAAATGGATCTTCAAGAAGAAGACTGAGGCGGATGGTAATGTGACCATCTATAAGGGTCGACTTGTCGCTAAGGGTTATCGACAAGTTCAAGGGATTGACCACGATGAGACCTTCTTACCCGTAGCGATGCTGAAGTCGGTCCGAATCGTGTTAGCAATTGCCGCATTTTATGATTATGAAATCTCGCAAATGGATGTCAAAACAACATTCCTGAATGGCTAAGTAGAATTGTATATGATACAACGGGAAGGTTTTGTCGATCCTAGTAGTGCTAACAAGGTATGGAAGCTCCAGCGCTCCATCTATGGGTTGGTGCAAGCATATCGGAGTTGGAACATTCGCTTTGATGAGGTGATCAAAGCGTTTGGGTTTGTACAGATTTATGCAGAAGCCTGTATTTACAAGAAACTGAGTAGGAGCTCTATAGCATTTCTTATATTATATGTGGATGCCATATTGTTGAAGGGAAATGATCTAGAACTATTGGAAAGCATCAAGGCCTATTTGAATAAGAGTTTTTCAATGAAGGACCTTGGAGAGGCTGCTTACATATTAGGCATCAAGATCTATAGAGATAGACCGAGAGGCCTCATAGGTCTTTCACAAAGCACATACCTTGGCAAGATATTGAAGAAGTTCAATATGGAGAAGGCTAAGAAGGGGTTCTTGCCTCTATTGTAAGGTGTGAGGTTGAGTGCAACTCAACGACTGACCACGGTGGAAGATAGACAAAAGATGATTACCGTCCCCTATGCTACAACCATAGGCTCTATCATCTATGCCATGCTGTGTACTAGACCTGATGTGAACCATGCCATAAGTTTGGTAGGGAGGTACCAGAGTGATCCACGAGTGGATCATTGGATAGCGGTCAAGAATATCCAAAAGTACGTGAAAAGGACTAAAGATATGTTTCCCGTTTATGGAGGTGCCGAAGAGCTCGTCGTAAAGGGTTACGTGGGTGCTAGCTTCGACACAGATTCGGATGACTCCAAGTCACAAACCGGATACATGTACATTTTGAATAAAGGGGTAGTTAGCTCATGCACTTGCAAGCAAAGCGTCGTGGCGGCATCTACATGTGAAGCGGAGTACATAGCTGCTTCGGAAGTAGCACATGAAGGAGTCTGGAAGAAGCAGTTCATCACCGACCTAGGAGAGATTCCAAGTGCGTCGGGCCCGATAACTCTGTTCTGTGACAACACTGGAGCTATTGCTATTGCAAAGTAGCCCAGGTTTCACAAGAGGACCAAGAACCTTCAGCTCCATTCGTGGATATATCCAGGATGGAGATGTAGATATTTGTAAAGTACATATGGATCTGAATGTCGTAGACCTATTGACTAAACCTCTTCCACGGGGAAAGCATAATCAGCACCAGAACTCTCTGGGTGTTCGATTCATCACAATGTAACTAAATTATTGACTCTAGTGCAACTCGCAGACTGTTGGAAATATGCCCTAGAGGCAATAATAAAGCAGTTATTATTATATTTTCAGTTCATGATAATTGTCTATTATTCATGCCATAATTGTATTAACCAGAAATCATAATACATGTGTGAATATATAGATCACAATGGGTCCCTAGTGAGCCTCTCGTTGGCTAGCTCGTTGATCAATAGATGATCATGGTTTCTTGATCATGGACATTGGATGTCATTGATGACGGGAGCACATATTTGGGGAATGAAGTGATGGACAAGACCCAATCCTAAGCATAGCAGTAGATCGTGTTGTTCATCTGCTAAAGCCTTTCTAAATGTCAAGTATCATTTCCTTAAACCGTGATATTGTGCAACTCCCAGATACCGTACAAGTGCTTTGGGTGTACCAAATGTCACAACATAACTGGGTGATTATAAAGGTGCACTACGGGTATCTCCGAAAGTGTCTGTTGAGTTGTACGAATCGAGGCCGGGATTTGTCACTCCGTGTGACGGAGAGGTATCTCTGGGCCTACTCGGTAATCCATCATCATATTGAGCTTAGTGTGACTAAGGGGATAGCCACGGGATGATGTGTTACAGAACGAGTAAAGAGACTTGGCGATAACGAGATTGAACAAGGTATAGGGATAACGACCATCGAATCTCGGACAAGTATCATACCGATAGACAAAGGGAATTGCATACGGGATTGATTGAATACTTGACATCATCGTTCATCCGATGAGATCATCGTGAAACATGTGGGAACCAACATGGATATCCAGATCCCGCTATTGGTTATTGGCCGAAGAGATGTCACGGTCAGGTCTACATGTCTCCGGAACTCGTAGGGTCTAGACACTTAAGGTTCAATGATGCCAGGATTATAGGGAAATAGTGTACGTGGTTACCGAATATTTTTCGGAGTCCCGGATGAGATCCCAGACATCACGAGGAGCTCCGGAATGGTCCGGAGGTAAGGATTTATATATAGGAAGTGAGATTTTGGTCACTGGAAGTGTTTCGGGCATCACCGATAATGTACCGGGACCACCGGAAGGGTTCCGGGGGTCCACTAGGAGAGGTCACCAGCCCCAAGAGGCTTCACGGGCCAAAAGGTGGAAGGGTACCAGCCCAAAGTGGGCTGGTGCGCGCTCCCCTCTCAGCCCAAGGCGCAAGGACATGTGGAGGGGGCAAACCCTAGGCGCGGGAGGGGCCCAAGGCCCACCTAGGGTGCCGCCCTCCTCTCCCTGCCCTGGCCGCCGCCCTCCCTAGCCATCTAGGGCTGCCACCACCCCTAGGGAGGGAACCCTAGGGGTGCCCACCCTCTCTCCCTTCCTCCTATAAATTCCCAAGGTATTGGGGCTGATTGGAGACACGAAAACTCTCTCTGGCGCAGCCCTACCTCTCTCTCTCCTCATCCTCCGCATAGCTCCAGCACCACCACACCGTCGTGTTGCCGGAGCTCTCTCCCTCAACCTATCCTTCCTCCTAGCTGGTTCAAGGTGTTGGAGACGTCACCGGCTGCACGTGTGTTGAACGCGGAGGTGCCGTAGGTCGACACATAGATTGGAATCCACTGCGATCTGAATCGTTGCGAGTATGACTTCATCAACAGCGTTCATAGTAACGCTTTCGCTTAGCGATCTTCAAAGGTATGAAGATGCACTACAACCTCTCTGATTTCTGGTTCCTCCAGAGATACATCCTTGTATGGCGTAGGAAAATTTTGAATTTACTACGATCCCCAACTATTTCTTCAGTGGTGAAAATCCTATGACTCAGCACGAATAAGGCAAAAAAGTTGTGGACTTGAAATCTGATCAATTTCTATGTCGTTGTTGTTTTTGACAAGAAGAAAGTATTCCAGCACCGTCAAATTCCTCGTGTGGATATGGAGTCCATCTGATGCTTCAATCGAGTGCTAAATGTTCTTCGTGATGCTCAGCTCCTACCTTTATGCGCTGACATATTTGATTGGAATGAAGAGCTCATTCTTCTATTCTATGCAATCTTGCACATCTTTGGTGATGTCGCTCATGTTAATACATTGATACTAGACTGGATGACTAAAGACACACACTACATTGATCTAGCATCTGAATTGCTTCATACTGTCTTGGTGTGCATTCCACCTCAAGGTGCAAGATGCATCTATGAGGAAATGAACTTGCAAATCATCTGATGCAAGTGCTGGTGAAGCCTTTGGCACCAGGCCAAGCTCCAAGAGGTACTTTCCTTGTGAAGGGTTTGGTGTTTGTGCCTAGGACAATATTTCACATATTGACCAAAACCATCGGTCTAGTCAAGGGTCACTACACTGAAGAAGAAGATGTTGTTTGCATAATGAAGAATCTATTGTTCAACATCATTCATGGAATTCCCATAAATTTTCATGCTTTCTTCATGAGGACTTTGGCCAATATTGCTTTATCACCATTTGAGTTGAAGCGTTAGGCTCCCTAGATCAAGAAATTCATCCGAGCAAGGTCCGCAATTCCCTATCAGGCTGATTTCCAGAATCACTTCAGCTTTCCGCCTCCGACATAAATCATCAAAATACATTGTCCTTGCTGGATGGAAAAGGAAAAGTTGTTATTGATGAAAGCATGCATTCTGTGGATGGTCAATTTTGTCAAGCTGCTTCATATTCCACAAATGAGGATATTGTCTTCCAAGACTTTGCAGCAAAGGCCACGGCTCAAAATCCTCAAGATTCTTTTAAGTGTTTGTCGGGACCCCGAGCCTAGGCCATAGGAATATAGCATGTAACAAATCACATCACTTTGCAGTCTCATGCAAGGTTATCCCCACGGCTACCAACTTACCTTGGCCGGGACCGTTTGCCTCTTTTGACTCGCGCATGTGAATATGTCTCTAGTTTTCCAATGTCAAAGAACCCGAGTCAACATAACCTGTTATAAACCCAAGTGGCACATGCATACATAGACAAACATACATAACCCAACAATGTAGGTGTCGGTCAACAATGAGTGTAAATGAGTCTTAGCGAGCTATGTGGACTCCATTACACCGTGTGACATTTCCCCGAAGGGGCAGATACAATAGCAAAGAAGGATACATGCCAGTCAACCAATGTCTCCGAAGCAGTAGAAAGATACCAAGGCTCAGTGAAAACACAAAGGGGCATTTCCATGTAAAGAGTACTACTAAAGTCACACAACTAAGTGTCGAATCCCATACGTATTGCAGCACATCACACGTACGCATGAGATGCACGATATGCATAGATATAACAATGGCATCACAACATAACCATAAAACATCACAACATTTATTTAGATGGATCAGAAGAGCCTTGCATAATATGTTCATACGGGTAGGGGTCTCATGACCCAACACACAAGTCATACAAGCAAGTTTTACCAACCGAGCAAAAGCATAAGGCTGTATGAGTACATAACGTGAAAGCATAAAAGAGGCGCACAACCTGACTATGTACAACCCTCCCAAGGGTTCAGGATCGTAGCTCGGACACCATCTACTCTACCTCATCAATGTGTAGGTAGAACCTACCTGATGGTTCCTGGGTGTCGTTTGCAACACTTATTAAGTAAACATGAGTACAAAAGTACTCAACAAGACTTTAAATCAGATACAACTACTCATGCACATGTATCAACAAGGGGATTTGTGGGGTTTCATGCAGCAAGCCAGCTTTCACTCTTGGCTAACCTGTACTACGACTATGAGTACTTTGGAACAGGTTTGAGAAGTCATACACGAGTCCACTATCTCCACAACAATACCCAACCATGGATCCATTCTTGTCTTCCTACGAGAATGCCATCCATGGTACTCACACTAGTCTTGATAATTTTATGAGTAACAATTGAAGTTATGTATGAACAACATAACTTTCCTAGTATTCCATATCCATGGATGCGTCTATTCAAATAGATCATAACCCTACAGGGGTGTACTTCTTCACACATGTTCTCGCCACTTATCACCATGTGCACCTCATGCACTGCGGCAACCTTCAAGCGGAGGCCCAGCGAGGGAGTCGGCCACGACCATTAACAACTCAAGCACCTAGTCCAGGTTTATTGCTTATTTGAGACTGTCCTACAGGAAGTCCGGCCAAAGTTTCCACTACGGTCTCAAACGATGTGCGGAGGGTTCCCATGCCACTACGTACTACGTCATAGCTCACCCCTAAGGTCGGTGCTATGCACGCCCCCAGCATAAGCTACAAACACTAGAAACTACTTGCGGGTCCTGGACAAAGTACAAGGGGATTAAAAATCCGAGCGGGGTCATATTTCATGGCCCAACATGTGGTAGTAGCTAGTCTTGGATCACATACACAGAACTTAGTTCCTAAGAGCGGTTCCAATGAGACAACCCGCCATGTACTCCTACACAACCTCTTATTAATTCCTTTACCAAATCAGCTTCATCATTTAACTTTTTTCACCAGAACACATTCATCCACTCTAGTTCATCACCCAGATGAATGAGGCCTAACATAACTCTAAGCATAGCAAGCATAGCAAGGTAAGGCACATCATTGCTCAAGCATCTACCAGGTATGCAAGGTTGCTTGGTTTAGCTACTTACTGTGACAATGACATGTCATGCAAATGAATGGGTTCAACTACCTAAACAAGTAGCATTTGAAAAGTCGTATCCTAATGCAATAAATGAGAGAAGGTGCTTTCCTTGATGATCAACAGTGGGAAGCTCTCCTTTGTTCTAACACTCGTAAGTATCGTGTGGAGGAGAGCCTACCGCAATGCAACAAAATAACAATCAATACACGCCAAGTGCAACAATATGATGCATGATCATGACATGTGAATAATATGTTGAATGAGCTAATGCAGCTATCAACAAATTGGTTGAAGGTGGTTTGAATCAAATATTCAAATTCCTCTTCAAATAAGGTATTTTCAACTACCCTTTATTTGATTTGACCAGATGTGTAGGTATAACTTGTTCTATCATACTCCCTCCGTCCGGAAATACTTGTCCTGGAAGTAGATGTATCTAGACTAATTTTAGTTATAGATACATCCATTTTGTACATTTCCAGGACAAGTATTTCCGGACGGAGGGAGTACATGATAATAGCACCAATGGATTCCTTGAATTTTTCTGATAATGTTTCATATATAATTTATTTCCATCTGAGCTACATATTAATTTTTATGATTTTTCAAAGTTTTAAACAATTTCTAGCATTATATTAAATCAGAAATGCTTTCATTGCATCAGCCTTGCGTCAGCATGACCATAGGAGGTCAGCTAGCCGTTGCCAGGTCAAACTGACTAGTGGGGTCCATTGGTCACTGACTTAGGGCTGGCTACGGTAGTGGTAGCTGGGACCCTGCTGTCATTGACATAGAGTCAAATCCCACGTTGGCCCTGGCTTTGACCCAAGCCTAGGCCCACTCTCAGTGTCTATTAGACATTTTGATTAGTGGGTTAGTCTCTAATGATCGTCCATGTCAACCCCCATCGGAGTGTCACCGGCGGTGACCAAAACGACTCTGACGCATCGCCGGAATCACGCTGCAGGCTACTGCCCGACACGCGGAGGCCATCAGGGTGATGCCCGCACTGGGCCGCATCCAACTACGTAGTGAGGTGGGTGCGGGGGCACCAATATCATCGCCGACGTCGAGCCTTGCGGCTGCCGGAGCTCGGGTGACGATCAAATCGACGCCACAGCCAGCGAGGGGAGAAACTAGAGGCACCCACGTGCTCATGGAGTCCTCTTGAGCATGCCTACGTGCTCAGGTTTGAGCTTAGGCAGCCGTGGCTATGGCAGTACCATCGCGAGCAGCGAGGAGCTCTCGGTCTCGATGGAATCAAGAATTATGAAGTGTAATCAGTTGTGGAAAAAGGGGGAATGGGTCCAGGGGCTCACTATGAGGTTGAAAACATCGAAATACTGCTCGGGGAGGCCCTGTAGGCGACGAATCGACGACAATTTGCTTCGGTGGCCGGAGGTTGAAGATGGGATCGGGGCGGCGTTCTGTGGCGTCTTGTCTCAAGCTGCTTGGTGGGAAGGACGAGGGTGATGAGGCGAAGCTCTTGAGGTAGTCAGGGGCGAGGGAGAGTGGTGGAGCTAGTGTAGCGACAGTGAGCCCGTGCTGCGGACATGTTGGCAGAGGGGAGAGGAGAGCGAGGTGGCGAATGGAGAGGTGGACTCGATACAGAGGACAGTTGGGACTTTATCCTGCTCGCCAACGCGATTAGAAGGCAGCCACGTGCGTGGCACCGAGCCACCTCACCGTGTCCCTCTTCTCCTCCACCTTCTGGCACAGGTTGAGGATGACTAGCAGCTGGGCGAGATGGGCCGGCAACAGTGGGCGCCAGGTAAGCCCTCTTTCCTTTTTTTTTGTTCTGTTTTTCTATTTCTGACCTTTGTTTTATTTTTGTTTGGAAACAAATACTTAATTCAAAAACCCTGAAAATAGTTATGGAATGCTGTTGGAATAGTTCTAATCTCCACGAAAATTTTCAGCATTTTTGAGATAACTAAATATTTGTAGTCATTCATTTTGAATATTTCAATGGCTTCTCTCGGTTATGTAAAATGCCCGAAATGTTCTAAAATTATAATTCACCTCATATATGTTGTTGCCAACATTTATGTGACGTGGTGAACATTTTTGAAGGCCATTGTGGATTCATTAAAAATCACCACTACATGGAATTGTTTTAATCAATGAAGTGCTAGAGTTTTGTTAGTCACCATTTCAATTTAACAAAAATTAAACATGATGCAACACACATGCTAGCACAATGCAAGTGAAAAACCAAGGATGTGATAACGCACCCCCACTCAAATGAATCTCGTCCTCAGATTTAGAAGTCGTTGGGACTAGCGCGGGGTACTCTGGTCGGAGACGGTCCTCCCTTTCCCAGGATGCTTCTTTTTCAGAATGATTTGACCATTGAACTTTGAGAAACTTGATGTTTTGATGTTGAGTGGTACGCTCAACTTGATCAAGAATAAGAAACAGGGTATTATTGATATGAAAGGTTATCTTGGAGATCAAGCGTTTAGTTGTCCACTTCATGTATAGGATCTCAGAAGCAACGCGTGAGTTGCGAGACGTGGAAAACATCATGAACCTTCAAAAGGTGCGGAGGAATTTCCAAATTGTAGGCAACCTCTCCTCATTTGGCAAGAATTTGAAAGGGACCAATGTAACAAGGAATCTTGATACCGAATCGATGGGTACCCTTGTGGGGACCCCGAATTACGTGTCGAGATCGCTGAATGCACGTGTACAGTGATCCCAGAGATCAATGCTCACTAAACATACAGAACTGAATAACAAGAGTCTTACGTCCGAAATTAACGTCTGATACAATAAAGGACCATCACGGTCAAGTATTACATACATAGGGCCAAGAAGGCCAATCACACCAACAGAACTACTAGCTGAATACTTGTTAATAAACGGGAACCCATGCCATCAGCCTTAATCAACATGCATTCTAACTGGGAAGCGTCCTAGTTCGCGTGTCCGTCTCCGAGGACGAATTATCCTCCATACTCTGGTTCCTCCATGTGTGGTCAATAAAATAACTAGTGGCAAGCCAATCAGTACATTGAATGTACTCACAAAAACCCCATGATATGGATAATGTAGTTTATACGATAATAAAGTACTATGCATCCTTTGCGGAAAACAAGTTTTGATTGTAAATAAGCATGATCAATTGCTTGTATGGACATGCATCTTAACTAGATGGTATTCACAAGAACATGTCATACATATCAACATATCTGCAAAGGGTTGAGCACCACAGATTCACCCTACATGCCAAGTCACTAGACTTGTCATATCATCTGACTCAGATAATAACTTTATACACACACACATGGTTTATGCGGAAATGACTGGATGAACTCTAAGCAGGATTACCCAACTGTCCTTGACCGTGGACACGGCTATTCGGATAGTTTTACACTCTATAGAAGTTGTACGTTGTACCCACAAGATCCGGGAAACTTCCGTGTCATCCATGACTCACGTCATATAACATGCGCGAGGTAAGTACCCAATCATTTCCTTTCCCTTGATGACACTAGTCAAAGAGTCCACTCGATTGGTACCCATTCCACATGATGTACGTCTTACGAGCACCAACTCTAGACCGTATCATCAATGCGGGGACCAACGGTGTGCCCGGAACACGTAAAAACGACATAGTCGACCTACCTGGTACGGCCCCGTCACGAGAGTGACCATATCACTACCGCCAATAGTAATGCAGGCTCTTTATTAGCACCGACCAAAGTAAATCACAAAGCGCCATCCCATAAAGTGGTATCATGGTCGCACATGTAAGGTTGGGACGGTCCACACATCATAAATCTAATCCATTTCCGAAACCACTCACACAAAACCTGTCCGTACACCACTTCTTTCTCAAGTGGTCATATAGCTCAACACCATCACCCTCGGGCATTAGTGACACCTGATGGGGTTTTCGAAAAACCTTCGATATCACCTCAGTGTTACCATCACCATGCATATGCTCATCCTATGCGTAGCACTACTACTACTTGTCAACATTTTATCTTCGTGACCCTCATAGGTTGTAGGGTCATGCTCAAATTCAAGAGCTCCAAAGGAGCCATCATGAACACCCTACCTAGGGGTTACTAACTATTTCCAGATCATATGCATCGGAATAAAGTATCCAACATGGCATGCATCAAAAATGTTTTCTCAAACATGGTCAACGGGCTGCTTGCCTTGATCAGCTAGGTATCCGGGGACTTCAAGGTCTTCAGGTCCAAGTCCTTCATGAAACATGTTATCTATTATCATAATAATAATAATAATAATAATAAGCACACTCAAAAATAGAGCACAAATTCATATTAAAAATGTTAACCTATTATGAGAAATTCTATTTTTAAAGTCTCATTAACACGAGCTAAAAATACCAAAACTAGGTATTTAATTAATGTTGTGCATAAAAGTCTTCACAAAAATTACGCAACAACACTAATAAATTCTACATATTTTTAGAGAAATTATGGTTAAAAAATATTTGAATTGAATTAAATATTTTATCGTGTAGAAATAATCTAAGACTCCAGAATTAAAAATAAAGAAAAGGGGTTCAGCCCCTGGCCCTGCTCGGGAAGCAGCTGGGCGGTCCAACTGGCCAACCGGCCAGCTAGCCAACCAAACAGCCCAGGCGCGCGTGTCGTCAGGTTTAAACCTGACGTGCGGCCCCCTGCGGTCAGCGATAGAGAGGGGGGGGGGAGAGACTGGCCACCAACAGGTGGTACCCTCCTCTCGGGGTTGTCTTCGACCTCCAGACAAAGAGGAGGAGAGGCACGCCGGTGACGGCTCCGACGTCCTCGTGGCCAAGTGAGCACAAAAATGGGCTTGTGGCGTCTCCGCCTACCTGGTAAGGGTTGAGGGACCGACGGGAAGGACCTGTGTCAATGGCGATGACGAGACCTTGTCGGAGGAGTTCGGGTTGTGGTGGAGAAGGGTGTTCCGAGCGGAGAGAAGCCCGCAGAAGTGGTGGAGGAGGTTCCTGAGCGTGCTTTGGTCACGGGGGAAGTGAGCGGAACTCGAGAGCGAGCCTGTAGCCTGAGAGCTACAGAGCTCTGACGCGGCGGTGCCTTGGTCGATCTCGAGCACCGGGGATCTCCTTGCTCAAGTGGGGGTGCTAGGGGCTCGACTGAAGGTTGGGAGGAGAGGAATGAGGTGCTATAACGACCGGGGGAGCCTATTTATAGGCTGGCGACGGGGCACCAAGCAGGGGAGCGCCGATCTTTTTCGCCACGGCTGCAGGAGAGGGAGAGAGGTCTCAGGGCCGAAACCACGATTTGCATATGTGGTTTAGGACTCTGCGGACGCAACGAGAGGAGCGGGGCAGCTTTGGAGGTTTGCTGCGGGGCCGCGCCGTCCTGACCGAATCGGGCGTGCGCGGGCACGCATCACCAGAGTTAGTGGAGAGGGAAAGAAAGGGGCGGTGAGACTTGCCTGAGTCGGGTCGTTGTCGGGGGCGAGCTGAGACATTGAGGGGAGGTGAGAACCAGCCAGGGCTGGCCTCCGTAGTCTCGGGTGTGCCCTGTAGCGCGTCCAGAGCGCCGTTTTGGCATGACACGGCATGTTGGCACGCTCTTGCACGCTTTGGCCTTGTCTGGCGTTTTTGTGGGGGGGGGGGTGGGTTAGATGCCCCTCGGTTGCTAGGATCCGAGAAGATCAATGCTGGTCAAAGGGAGGTGCTTAAAGAGGCTTTGCCAGCATTGAAACATGAGCTAAATTGGATTTTTTAGCTTACTCACTTTGAACAAATGAAGGGCCACTCGTCTGTAGTTGAGGATTGGTGCTGGCAGTCCGTGCTAGGAGTTTGGCGAGAAGGGAGTGGGTGTACACAGCGCAAGATGTTGTTTGACCAATCTGGCTGAAGGTGTTTGATCTATGTTTGGGGTAGCTAATCTTTACCAATGAGGCTAAAAGTTAACACGATTGAGTTTTAGGGAAGATTAGGATTCTCTACCAAATTTGAGCTGCATTGGACAAGTTTGGCTATGCAAACTTGAAAACACCCCCAAATGGACAATTCTAGCTTACTAAGAGGAAATGTCAGCAAATTAATCCCCACAGATCCAATTCTTAGGTGGGTCTCCTAATTTGGGGTATTGAGCACTCGTGCAAAGTTTTAGGCCATTTGGACAAACTTTGTAATGTAGAGTTGCTTCATCTCGAATCTGGACAAGAAGGGTTATAGGATTATTTGGTGAACCAAATCACCTTGGAATGAGGTGAAACTTGGCATGATCACCAAATATAGCTTGGGGAACATGCTAGAATTTTGTGGGAGTTTATTGAGAATATTCCCTTTAAAAATATTTCAAAAGATCAAAATAGACATAATAGGTTTTCAAAGGTTTGCTCAAATATTTTGAACATAAATAGGGGTTGAAAATCTTATATACGGAAAATATATGTCCTTGAAGTATCTCCAAATTTTCTCAGATTTTCCTAAGGTAGAGAAATAATTTTCCACTCAGAAATATCATCTCTGGCCTTAGAAAAGGACATGTAAATAAAAAAGGAAAATATTTTATAAAATAATGATCGTATGATTTTGGAGAGTTACAATAGTGCTAGAATCAGAATACAATCTTTGGGCGAAGGCACCCCCTTGAAATCAGGGACTTATAGTGCGAACCCCAAAGCAAGGTTTTGAGTTAACAAAAATGAGAAAAAGCACTTTTTATGGAAATATTATGTTATAAAAATTATTTTTAGATCCATACACACAAGCATACATAAAATCAATGGAAATCATGGCACTCACAACATTTGCTTAAATTTTTTTAGCTAAATTCAAATTTGAAAAGACTACAGTTGAGGCAAAGTGAAAATAGGGTGTGACAGACCTATCCCCCATACAACAATCTCGTCCCCGAGATTCCTAAGCTAGGTGCTAAAAAGGTATTGAAATTTGGATCTGAGATAGTCTTCATGCTCCCATGTTGCTTCTCCTTCGGTGTGGTTGCTCCACTGGACCTTGAAGTACTTGATGATGTGGCTTCTGGTACAATGCTTGGCTTCGTCGAGGATTCCGATTGGTCCCTCGCGATAGGTGAGGTCAGGCTGAAGGTCAATGGCTTGATGGTCGATGTCCTTATAAAGATCTGGACGTTTTGACACTTGAAGGCACTTCTGAAGTTGTGAAACATGGAAGACGTTGTGCACACTCGAAAGTTCCAAGGTAGCTCCAATTGGTAAGAAACTTCTCCACACCTTGTCGTGATCTTGAAAGGTCCAATGTATCTTGGAGCAAGTTTCACCTTGACATGGAAATGCTTAGTCCCCTTGAGAGGTGTGACGCGGAGGTACACATGGTTTGTGGGGTTGAGCTCCACTTCCCTGTTGTGGGAATCCGCATAGATCTTTTGCCGCGACTTGGCAGCCTTTAGGTGCTCCCTAACAAGCTCCACCTTTTCTTCAGCTTCATAGAGGATTCGATGCCCGAAAATCAACCCTTCACTAGTTTCGGACTAGTTGAGTGGAGTGCGGCACTTACGTCCGTGTAGCACGTCAAATGGGGCCATTTCGATACTAGACTAATTGCTCTTGTTGTATGAGAACTCAGCGAAAGGCAGACAGTTTTCCCATTTGGTTCCATGTGCCAAGACACAAGCGCGGAGCATATCCTCCAGTATCTGATTCACTTGCTCCATCTATCCACCCGTATGTGGGTGGAAGGCAGTATTGAAGGAGAGCTTAGTTCCCAAAGCTTCTTGGAACTTCATCCAGAATCTTGACGTGAACTGCGTGCCTTGGTCAAACACAATCTCCTTGGGAACACCATGGAGGCTCACAATATGCTCAATGTAGAGACTTGGTAGCTTGTCGCCATCATAAGCGGTGCTCACAGGAAGGAAGTGTGAGACCATGGTTAGGTGATCGGCAATGACCCATAGGGAGTCATGGCCTCTGTTGGATCCGGGTAGACGAGTAATGAAGTCCATACCGACTTTATCCCACTTCTATTCGGGGACCTGGCAAGGTTGTAGCAGCCCAACAGGTCGCTGGTGCTCAGCTTTGACCCGCTGGCTTACGTCGCACTTGGCGACATGTGAAGCTATTTCCCGCTTCATGCCATGCCACCAAAATATTTCTCTGAGGTCTTGATACCTCTTGGTCCCGGCAGGGTGGATTGAGTAGGGAGTGTCGTGGGCCTCTTGAAGATTATGTTCTTGAGGTAGCCTTGTTGGGTACGCATAAACGTTTCCCAAACCACACAACTCCTTGTTCATTCACTGAGAACCCTAGGGCCTTGCCTTCCTTGATCTTCTTCTTGATGCCTTCGATGCTCTCGTATCCCTTATGGGCTCTTTAATATCGTCTCCAAGAGTGGGTTTGACTTCGAGGTTAACGAGGCATCCTTGTTCGACCAGCTCTAACCAGAAGCTCTCCAACTCTTCATACATGGCGGGTAGCCTTCTCTTGATCGTAGCATTCAAGGTGCAAGCCTTTCGGCTCGAGGAATCGGCCACCACGTTGGCCTTACCGGGGTGGTATTAATTGTTGAGGTAGTAGTCTTTAATCAGTTCCAACCACCTTCACTGCATCATATTCAAATCCTTTTGGGTAAAAATATACTTCAGACTCTTGTGGTCGGTGTATATTTTGCACCGCTTCCCAAGGAGGTAATGCCTCCATGTCTTCAAGGCATGAACTATAGCTCCAAACTCGAGATCATGAGTTGCGTAGTTTTCTTCATGTGGGCGCTGTTGCCGTGACAGATAAGCCACGATTGTGCCATCTTGCATCTAAACGCCACCGAGCCCGATTCTTGAGGCATAAAAGTATATTACAAACTCCTTGTTGATATCTGGAGTGGCTAGTACTGGGGCGGTGGTCAAACTCTTATTCAGTTCCTGGAAGCTTTCTTCACACTCCGGCGTCCATTCGAACTTTTTGCCCTTCTTTAAGAGCTGAGTCATTGGTCGGGCGATGCGGGAGAACCCTTCCACGAACTTGCGGTAGTATCCCGCGAGTCCTAGGATGCTTCTAACTTCCTTCACATCGATTGGCGACTCCCAGTTGGTTACCATAGTAATCTTAGTGGGATCGACTGCCAATCCATCTGCCGCCATGGTATGGCACAATAATCAAACTTCGTGCAGCTAGAATTTGCATTTGCTAAACTTGTCATAAAGATGGTGCTCTCGAAGTTTTTCCAACACCAGCCTCAAGTGTTTCTCATGCTCTTCTTCGGATTTGGAGAAGATTAATATGACATCGATGAAGACGACAACAAACTTATCCAGGTATTCCATGAAGACTTTGTTCATGAGGTACATGAAGTATGCCAAGGCATTGGTCAACCCAAACAACATGACCGTGCACTCGTACAGACCGTACCTAGTCACGAATGCCGTCTTAGGTATGTCCTTGAGCCAAATCTTCAGTTGGTAGTACCCAGATCTGAGATCAATCTTGGAGAATACCTTGGCACCATTTAACTTGTCGAATAGGTCTTCAATCTTGGGAGTGGATACTTGTTCTTTATCGTGACTTCAATAAGGGAACGGTAATCGACGCAGAACCTGATAGTCCCATCCTTCTTGGATACGAATAGTACAGGTGATCCCCAAGGTTAGGCACTTGGACGAATGAATCCGCTTCCTGAGCTGCTCAGCCAACTGCTTCGTCAACTCTGCCAGCTCCTCAGATCCTATCCTATAGGGCTTATCATATATAGACCTTGACCTGGGCATGAGCGCAATGAGGAACTCGATGTCTCAGTCAGGAGGCATCCCAGGCAGCTCATCAGGAAAGACGTCCGAGTATTCACATACCACTCGTACTCGATCGAACTCTTTTTCCTAAAGGCAATTAACCTCTGGGACTTGAGTGGAGGTAGCCTCAGGGACGTATTTGACTTTGACCCCTTGGTCATTTGTTATGGTAATATCCCTCTTGGCGTAGTCCAGTATACTTTGGTGTCTGGCCAACCAATCCATACCAAGGATCACGTCCAAGCCTTGCGACTGGAGGACGATGAGATCTCCTACGAAGTCTATCCCATTAATGTTGATCCCAACTCCTCTACATCCTAGGTTGGTCCTTAGCACTTCTCCCGGGGTCCATACTGCCATTTGCCCATTAAGGAGGGTAGGATTCAAACCACTCTTTGTAGAAAACTTTTGGGTGACAAAAGAATGTGAAGCACCACAATCAAACAATACTGTTTCTCGGGTGGAGTTGACGAGGAATGTGCCCAGATTGCAGTCCGGGTCTTCCTGGGCTTCCACAGGGGAGATGTGATTCACGCGTCCCCTGTTATGGTACTACTGGTTGTAGGGAGACTGATTCCTGTTTGGTGCTCCATGACCTTGTCCTTGATTTGGCGCATTTGGCCGCCGTGCATCAGGCTTCTTGTTGGGGCATTGCTTGGAGTAGTGTGCAGGATGACCAAATCCAAAGAAGGTGACCTGCCCTGGGATGTTGGGCATGCCCCCACTGTTTTTAAGCGAATTGATTGCCGGCTTGGGGTTGGCTTGCTGCTGAGGCTGATAGTCTGGGCGAAGTGTAGGAGTCTTGTACTGCTACAGCTGATAGTCAGGCCTTGCCGGGGTGGATGGCCACAGACGAGCCTTCTAGTTGCTGGAACCATCATTGCCCATCAGCTTACACTCACCAGTACCATCCATAGCACGACACTTGTCTTCCAACATGAGAGCCTTGTTTACGAGATCACAAATGGTCTGGCACTCACACACAACAAGCTGATATTGTAGCAACTGTTGAAGTCCTTCCATGAAGCGTTACACCTTAGCGGCTTTAGTGCTCACATCTTCTGGCGCATACCTCGATAAGAGGTTGAACTTATGTACGTATACATTGACTGTGCCGCTGCCTTGCTTCAAAGCACGGAACTACCTCTTCTTGATAGTCATCATTCCCGGGGGAATGTGAGTAGCGCGGAACCCATTTTTGAAGACAACCTAAGTGATAGCCTGCGCGTCATGCATAATCTGGAACCCGTCCCACAAAGCCTTGGTTGTACGTCCGAGATAGTGAGAAGCATAAACGACCTTCTCATGATCATGGGTGCGCTTAACCAGGGCGAGGAGGTCATCAATGGTGCGGATCCAGTTATCGACATCCAGAGGCTCAGTTGTCTCAGTGAATATTCGGGGCCTAGTCCTCATGAACTCAGACAGAGTGGAGCGATCATTGCCATTTCCGCTTTGTGGCGGGTTGTTTACTACGGCCTGAGCTATTTGCTGGATGGCAGCGTGGTTGGCTTGGTGTTCCTTTCGGAGAGCCTAGAGGAACCGAGCCACAATCATGTTCTCGGAGGAGGCGGTGGAGGGGGAATGTCGCCTTGCTGCTTCTCCAGGTGATCTCCGGCTTCGGAAGACCCACGAGATCCTGGCTGCTGGCTAGACTCGCCAGTGCTGGCGTTGCCGAAGGTACTCGTGCGATTAGCATTCACCATCCTATTTGGACGAGTCAGGTCAATACTCTGAAGTGGTCGAGAGGAAAGCATAAAGGGATGACGTGCCTATATAAGGGGGATTTGGTATGGTGCAAGTGTGTCAAACAAGAAGGGTCGAAGAACCCTATGCAAATACATTAACTAAGATAGGCGATGCAGTCTCTTACATGTTGCCTAAGGCAAAAGTGTGGCTTGCATCGAGACACAAACAGAAAGCACACACACTACAAGCTTGAGCTCTGGCACCTCTGCAAATCAATGCTTCCCTCTGTGAAGGGCATGTCTATTAATTTTCCTGTTGAGTCATCCTCCTCTTACAAAAGCACCAATTTGAGAGCACCTCTACCATTTTTATGCTTTGCTTTTAACTGTGTTGATTATGACTATGACTGGATCTTCTTTGCCAAGAATTACAATGTTTAGTCAGCCCTTGGTCTTCGAAGGTGCTCTGCATTTATGTTTTGCGGTCTCAGAAAGAGCTATCGAGATACCATCTGTTCGTACTGCTTCATGATTGTTTTGATTGAAGTGTTGACGTTTGAGACTTATTATTATTTGCTCGCTAGTTGATTATGGCATTGATATGAGTTTACCGTGACACCTAGATGTCATTTGCTTATGTGGTTTACTTGTGATCTTGCTGAAATTCTGGATATGAGTTAGACATAGTTGCAACAACAAGATCGAACAGAGTTCGTCAAAGTTATTCTTTTGTCTCTTTCAGTTTGTCAACTGAATTGCTTGAGGACAAGCAAGGCTTTAATCTTGCGGGAGTTGATTGGTCTCCATCGTATCTACTTTTCCGAACTCTTTTGCCCTTGTTTTGGACTCTAATTTGCATGATTTGAATGGAACTAACCCGGACTGACGTTGTTTTCAGCAGAATTGCCATGGTGTTGTTTTTGCGCAGAAATAAAAGTTCTCGGAATGACCTGAAAATTTACGGAGAATTTTTCTGGAATATATGAAAAATACTAGCACAAGAATCAACTAGAGGGACGAAGCCAGGAGCCCACAAGCCCACCAGGCCCAGCCACGCCCCCTGGCGAGGGCTGGCAGGCTTGTGAGCTCCTCAGGGTTGCGCTGCCCCCAATTCCATCTCTATATAACCTCTTTCGTCCAGAAAAAAAATCGAGGAGAAGAGTTCATCGCGTTTTACGATACGGAGGCGCTGCCACCTCCTGTTCTTTGTGTGGAGGGCAGATGTGGAGTCCGTTTTGGTCTCCGGAGAGGGTAGATCGTCGCCATCGTCATCATCAACCTTCCTTCATCTCCAATTCCATGATGCTCTTCACTGTCCGTGAGTAATCTCATCGTAGGCTTGCTGGACGGTGATGAGTTGGACGAGATCTATCATGTAATCGAGTTAGGTTTGACGGGCATTGATCCCTAGTATCCACTATGTTCTGAGATTGATGTTGCTACTACTTTGCCATGCTTAATGCTTGTCACTAGGGCCCGAGTGCCATGATTTCAGATCTGAACCTACTATGTTGTCCCCAATATATGTGTGTTTTAGATCCTATCTTGCAAGTTGTAGTCACCTACTATGTGTTATGACCTGGCAAACCCGGAGGGACAATAGCCGGAACCACTCCCGGAGATGACCATAGTATGAGGAGTTCATGTATTCACCATGTGTTAATGTGTTGGTCCGGTTCTTTATCAAAAGGAGAACCTTAATATCCCATAGTTTCCATTAGGACCCCGCTGCCACAGGAGGGATGGACAATAAATGTCATGCAAGTTCTTTTCCCTAAGCACGTATGACTACATATGGAATACATGCCTACATTAGATTGACGAACGGGAGCTAGTTACTTATCTCTCTGTGTTATAGCTGTTACATGATGAATCACATCCGGCATAATTATCCATCACCGATCCAACGCCTACGAGTTTTTCCTTCTGGTCCTTGCTATGTTACTTTGCCGCTACTGTTGTCACTGCTGCTACTGTTACTCTGTTGCTACCGCTGTTACTTTGCTGTTACTGGTTACTGTTGTTACTGCTGCTATCAAACTACCTTGCTACTGATACTTTGTTGCAGACACTGAATCTTTTAGGTGTGGTTGAATTGACAACTCAACTTCTAATACTTGAGAATATTATTTTGCTTTCCCTTGAGTCAAATCAATAAATTTGGGTTGAATACTCTACCCTCGAAAACTGTTACGATCCCCTATACTTGTGGGTTATCAGGCCACACTGGAGTGTTTAGCGCTTGTTGGGCTAGGCCAAAAAGCAGTGCACACATATGTGGCCAATTTTCTCTATGATTGTTATGATGTCTTTGCACTGCTTTCCCACAAAACGCGTTGAATGCGGGTCGTGGGAGTGGTGGAGATAAACGGTGTTTGAGGGAGCATCTCATGAAGGTGCGGTTGCGTTCAGTGGGGACAGGTAGCCTTTGTGAATTCCATCTTTACAAAAACGGGAATTTGCGGGTTCGATGCTCCTCCCCAGTCATTGCTTCTTTTGCCGCTTCCCCTATTTTTCTCCTCAAGCGACGCAAAGCCCCCGAGCTTGTCTACCGTCTTGGTCTTCGTCCACCTCCGAGCCTGTAATGGTGTGCAAGTGGGCGTTGTCGAACGCCGCCACCGGCCTGGTGAAGTAGGCCAAGAGGTCAGCCTCCTCTGAAGGAGAGTCATTGGCAGAGGCACGTCGGAAGAATGTCGCCTTCTTATGCTCGGTGCTACGGGGGAACAACCTCATCGAGTAGTACAATATGATGTGGGGGAAGGAGACCAAGGCGCATTTGGTGCCGCACGTGATCCCAAGTGACGGGCAACCCAGTGTAGGGAAGTACCCATTCTTCATGGCGTACTTCTATTGCAGGTTGGTTCCCTCCTTTTCTGCTTTCTTCATGGACCTGATGCTCAATTAAAACTTTCCGCTTCTAGATTTCACACCGAATGTGGTGACCACCTTGTTGGTCTTCGTGCATTTAGGAGTAGTCCCCAATGTCTCCCTCTTCCGGCACTTCTTGTACCGACACATAGAGGGGGATGCTCACTCTGGTAGCATTACTTGGATTCCTCGCACCAGCCACAAGGAGGTGTATCCCCTCGTAAATCTTCATCAAAAATGGGAGGAATGGTGGGTGGAGTGGTGCTATATCATTGATAAGCATACTCGGTCTTCTGTAACACCCGGAAGTCCAAGCACATCTGCTCGGACATGTGGAGCGACCTTGCGAAGGACGACAAGAAATTGGAGATAGTCATCGCGTGCATTGCCTTGCTGACGGCTCTCGGGTTCAACATAGAGATGGTGGGTGATGATTTCCTTGCAAGGCGCATCACCCTCTCCAGGAGTGGGGACACTTCATCTGGGAGTATGGTAGCCCTACCGATGTGAAGCGGCTATGCGGAGGGCTCGACGGCAATCTGACAACGATGTGGCTCTCCATCGTGAAGCAACAGCTCTTCCTCCCGTGGGGAAGTTCAAGCTTCATGCAACCATCATCCCGCTCTGCAACAATTCCTCCAGGGACTCAATGTTGGCGATGATGCCGGCATGCAATGCCCATGGGGTCGATCCCAGTTGGGAGTCGACGGCACTAGAACGAGTGCAGGAGTGGATTGATAATCTGACGGGGGTGTGCATTAGGGAGGAGGGATACGTGGTCCACCATACCACGAAGAGTAGATCGAGTTCGTCGCAAGGACAGTTGTGAAGGCGGTACGTGCCGCATGCAACAACAATACTGGTGCCGCCGGGCCCGGGGTGATAACCCACAAGTATAGGGGATCACTTGTAGCCCTTCTCGATAATTAAGTGTCGAATCGAACGAGCAACTAAAGGTAGAACAAATATTCTCCCATGTTCTATTGACCACCAATACAACTCTACGCACACTTAACATTTCCTTTACCTAAAACAAGAATAAAACTAGAAGTACTTTGAAGGAATAAAACTAGAAATAAACTACAAGATCATAAATATAGTAGTGTAGTAGCAAGCTTTTTTGTAACACAAGAGAAGGATTTGTCCCTAGGCAATTGGCTACGTTACTAGACCGATAACAAGTTTTTGTGTGGGAGAGGCCAGTACTTGGAATCCTATGCACTTATGTTTGGAACTATTAGGAAGCATCCACAACCATTAATGTTCATTAAGGCAAAACCCCACCATAGCATTAAGATATATATTGGCCCCCCTTCAATCATGTATGCATCAACTTTTATGTTAGGAATAAGTATTGTGTCACTCCTACCCTCCAATGCATAGTCTTAGCAACATACAACTAACCCTATGGTGTGATCCACACGCGCGCTCATATGATGGGCACCAAAGGACAACAACATATCCAATAGAAAATTAAACAAATCATAGCAATTTTACCAATTAGCCCATAGGACAAAACAGATCTACTCAAACATCGTAGGATAGCCACATATCATTGGGAAATAGTATGTAGTGTTGACAACCATGTCTAAGTAGAGATTTACAGCGGGAAAAGCGGTGTTACACCTCTAAATAGAGGGGGAGAGAGTTGGTGTTGACGGCGGCAAGATTTTTGATGTAGATCATCGTCACGCTCCTTGCCCCGGCAGCACTCCGGCGCGACTGAGAGAGAGGGGGGAGAGCCCCCTCCTTCTTATTCTTCCTTGGCCTCCACCTATATGGGAGGAGAGTTCCCCCTCTGGTCCATATCCTACATGGTGGCGGAGGAGCAGGAGTCCCTCCAAGATTGGATCTCCCTCTGTGTTCTCTTTTGTTTGACATTCCTGTTTTCTGGCCCTTCATTGTTTCTTAAACTCCCGGAGATCCATAACTCCGATCGGGTTGAAATTTTTACATGATGTTTTCTTATAAATTATCTTGCTCGCGCGCGAAGAAGATCCACAATCGACTTACAGGGTGGACACTAAGCACCTTCGTGCGCCAGGGGTGTGGGTCACACCCTCGTATCTAGTGGAGGTCATGGGCCTCCATTGACGTTAATTCCAATTCCCAAAAATCACATATATGCCAAAATAATTCTTTGTAAATTTTTACCGTGTTTGGACTTTGTTTGATATGGATATTCTGCGAAGCAAAAACATGCAACAAATAGGAACTGACACTAGTCACCATATAAATATAAAATGTTGTCAAAAGTATATGAACGTTGTAGAACATTGGCATGAAACAACTAAAAATTATAGATACGACGGAGACGTATCAGCATATCCAAGCTTAATTCCTTATTGTTCTTGAGTAGGTAAATTATAAAAAGATAATTTTTGATGTGGAATGCTAGCTAACATTGTCTTGAACAAATGTCTAATCATGGCATCAATATTAAGATGCAAGTGATTCAAGGCAATAGTCTATCATTTGACAGAAAGACATCCATACTCAGGTTTACTAGCAAACAATCATGTCCTTCCAAAATAAAAATGCTTGAAGAATGCTATCCCTATAAAATCATATAGCATGTCATGCTTGGTCTTCCTAGTATAAGGTATAAATCATGAACACCCCGGTTTCAAATAAAGCAATTGGATCATACATTTTTACTCACTCAATACATGGGCGTGAACCATGGATATAGCATAAATGTTAATATAATATGGTGGTAGTTTCAAAGGGGTAAAAATGAAGAAGAAAGTCTTGCATCAACTAGGGGTATCAACAGGTTATGGAGATGCCCATCAATAGATATCAATGTGAGGAGTAGGGATTGCCATGCAACTGGTGCACTAAGAGTTATAAGTGTATGAAAGTTAAATATGAAAATTAAGTGGGTGTGCATAAAACTCTATATTGAAAAATTCCCACTAGTATAT
Organism: Hordeum vulgare subsp. vulgare; assembly: GCF_904849725.1. Lineage (NCBI taxonomy): Eukaryota > Viridiplantae > Streptophyta > Magnoliopsida > Poales > Poaceae > Hordeum > Hordeum vulgare. Next base: position 256,177,542 of record NC_058520.1, on the reverse strand, counting down.
GAAAGTGACAATATAGGTGACTCTCCATATGAAAAACATGCTTCTACTTTTAAGAACAAGTGTGGAATTAGCATGCCCCTTATCTCTTTTCTCTATTTTTCTTTCTTTTTTCTTTTTTTCTTTTTTATTTTTTTCTATGTATTGTTTTCTTTTTGTCTGGAGTTTCATCCCGACTTGTGGGTGAATCATAGTCTCCATCATCCTTTCCTCACTGGAATAATAATCTAATAATGAATAGTTATGATCATCACACTTGTATTTACTTACAACTCAATATTACAACTCGATACATAGAACAAAGTCTGACTCTATATGAAATCCTCTGGGAGTGTACGAGGATGTGGAATGATCTAGCATAGCATGGGCATCAAAAAATGGATAAGCCATGGAAATATCATGCTATCTATCTTACGACCATGCAAAGAAATATGACAATGAATGCTCAAGTCATCAAAATGGAGGCGGTGGAAGTTGCATGGTAATATATCTCGGAATGTCTATGGAAATGCCATAATAGGTAGGTATGGTGGCTGTTTTGAGGAATATATAATAAGGCTTATGTGCAACAGAGTGTATCATGTCACGGGGTTTGGATGCACCAATGAAAGTTGCTCTGATCCTCGAGGTCAGAATGGGTAATGCACAATACCGAAGAGGCTAGCAAATATGTGGAGGTGAGAGTACGTATATCCATAGATTCACATTAGTCATAAAGAACCCACTTACTTATTGGAAGATTTTTTTATATCACTCGTAGAAAAGTACTACCTGCATGCCCCAAGGGAGTAGGTTGGGAGGAGTTAACCATCATGAGACTCCGACTATGACAACACAAAGGATTTCAATCAAGGATAAATTATGCTCCAACTTCATCGCATAACCAGAGACTATACGTGCATGCTTTGAGAACCACAAACCTTAACATCAAAATTCTTACTAACCATAATCATCTACTAGTGCATCCACATATTACTATCTTAATGTCACAAATTGCAGGGAATCAAACATATCATACTCAGTGATCTACAAGTTTTATGTAGGATTTTATGACTAACCATGTAAATGACCATTTCCTTTTGACTCTCTAAATAGGTATAAGTGAACCATGAGTGTTTAATTCTTTCTATAAAATATCATGCTCTAATAAATATAAGTGAAGCAGAAGAGCATCCTACAAATAACGGTTTTCAATATGTAGAGAAACACGAAATCCAAACTTCAAATGATATAAGTGAAGCACATGAAGCATTCCATAAAGCCATACTCAAAAGATATAAGTGAGGTGAAATGATCATTCTATGAATTCACCATGGAATATCACATACCAGCATGGTGCATAAAATAATAGTGAAAACTAAACACAAAATACGCTCAAAGATGTACGCATATCACGTGAGCGAAACAAAGACGAAAACATACTGATAATTTTTGAAGAAATATGGGATGTCTTCCGGGGCATCCCGAAGCTTGGACGCTTGAGTATCCTTGGATATTTACTTGGGGTGCCTTGGGCATCCCCAATCATGAACTCTTGGCTCTCCTCCTTCTCCTCATATCGAGACCTCCTCGATCTTCGAACACTTCATCCACACAAAACTTAACAGAAAACTCGTCAGATCTGTTAGTGTAATAATGCAAATCACTGCCTTAAGTAGTATTGCAAACCTATTCATTTTTATCTTTTGCATTAAAGCTACTGTAATATAACTTCTCCATGGCTTATACCGCCAAAACAATCGATAGTTTTGTCAAAATGACCAAAACAATGCATCAAATAGAGAATGTGTCAAGAATAGGACAGTCTGTATTAATCTGAACATTTACCATACTTCTGTAACTGTAAAAATTCTTAACAATTAGGACAAAATGAAAAAATTCATAGCCTTACTGTGTAAAAATTCATAAACTTTCGACGTTCGAGGAAAAATGTAAATTTACACCCTACAGCCAAAGTTTTTGTTTTTGCACCACACATACAAACAAGCAATCTAATCATCCTAAAGGTAAATTTTAGCACATTATTTTTATTATACAATGAATTTTACAAGGGATAATTATTTTTGTTGAAAAGTCTCTGTAATAAAGATTCACAAAGTTTCCATGGGCATGAACAAAGTTCAAGGATGTCCCCCACTTCAATGGTGTTTGCCTTTCTCAATCTCACTTTCCTTTTTTGAAATGTTTTAGGTTCCCCTCTATATGTTTTAAAATTTAGAAAAGCACACAAGAAAAATAATGAATCTTTAAAACTTTCGGGTTGTCTCCCTCGCAGCTCTTTCTTTAAAGCCATTAGCCTAGGCATAAAGTGATCAAGTAATTGATCCACCCAGATCCCAACGTACATCAAAGACAATTTTAATTAGCAATGATTTGTAATTTAGTAGTGAGAACAAAGCAACATATATCATGCAATGATGAAGTCTAACTCTCTTCCTATGCATCAGCATGTCATAAAGGAATAATTCAAGCACATCAGGTAAAGGGCAATACACACAATAAGCAGTTTCTTGCAATTTTATCGTGTTGTAAACATAAAGAGGTGGAGATGTAGTTCCTCTCTCATAATATTTGCAGGTAGGAGAAGCAAGCACATCGATAATATATCAATCAAAATCATCATGTCTAATGGTAAAAGGCAACCCATCAATATAATCTTTAATAAGAGCAAACTTCTCCGAAATAGTGCAGTTGGGAGAATTCAAAAAGATAATAGAACTATCATATGTGGGTGCAATAGCAACAACTTCATTCTTAATATAAGGAACTATATCAATTTCATCTTGACAAGCATAATTCATATTGACATCTTGGCCACAAGCATAGCAAGCATCAATTTCATCAAAAACGGACATTTCAAAATAATCAACGGGATCATAGCGGGTAACATAGCATTCATCCTTCGGTAAGCATTAAGGGAAATTAAACAATGTATGAGTTGAAGAGTTACTCTCATTCGAAGGTGTGCATAGGTAGCTAATCCGCTCTTTCTCCTTTTGTTCTTCACTCTCCTCATCATCTTTTTCATCCAATGAGCTCATAGTTTTATCAATTTCTTCTTCCATAGGTTCCTACAAAATATTATTCTCTTCTTGGACAACACATGAGTGCTCAATATATAGTTTAACATAAGCATTAGAAGCATAGTTTTCATAGCAATATTTAAGTACGGAAAAAATTTCAGATTTGTGAAGTGTAGCATCATACTTTTCAATCAAAGAAGCAATTTCATAAGAACCCCTAAAAGCAACACATTCTTCAATTTGTTAAACATCGTAATAACTATAAACACCTTTAGCATAAGAAGATAAGATTCCATTATCACTAAACTCACATTGGTAGGGAAGGTGTTTCTTAGGGTCTTTAGGACAACAAGTAAAATCATATATTTCACATAAATTCCAATCATAGCAATGCAAAGTATTAATACGTTGCCATAAAAGTTCCCCCTTTTGAGATATGCGGTGTCTCACATAATATGCATGCTCATCTAATGATTTTCCCTCAACTAAACTAGTTGGGGTTTCAATAGAAGCACATAGGGATCAAAGATGATCCAAGTGAAAAAGCATCAAGAGTATGATAGATTTTGGGTGGTTCTTCAACCATTGGTTCGGTAGGTAGAACTAGATTTTTTAGTATGTTGCGTTTCCTAACCATAAATAAAGATAGAAAACAAGAACAAAATAAAAACTACGGCGTGATAAAGAAAACAAGCACACACGAGAATATTCAACCCACTCTATTTCTCCTCGACAACGGTTCCAGAAAACGGTTTTGGGAACCCACAACTATAAGGGATCATTGGTATCCATTTGCAATAAATAAGAGTGTCGAACCCAATGAGGAGCTAAAGGTAGAATGCATATTGTCTCAAGTTCTATCGACCATCGATACAACTCTACGCAGACTTAACTTTTGTTTCACCTAAATCAAGAATAAAACTAGAAGTACTTTGCGAGAATAAAACTAGAAATAAATTGCAAGATAATAAACATAGTAGTGTAGTAGCAAGCTTTTTCGTAACACAAGAGGAAGATTTGTCCCTAAGAAATTGACTACGTTACTAGACCGATAGCAAGTTTTTATGTGGGAGAGGCACTACTAGCATGTCACCCCTTACTTGAAATTGGATGCACTTATGATTGGAACTATTAGCAATCGTCTGCATATACTAACGTTCATTAAGGCAAAACCAAACCATAGCATAAATATATATATTGGCCCCCCTTCAATCCCGTATGCATCAATTTGGATGTTTTAGAAGAAGTATTCTGTCACTCTTGCCCTCCAATGCATATTCTTCTCAACATACAACTAACCCTATGGTGTGATCCACATGCACGGTCATATAATGGGTACCAAAGGGCAGCAACATATCCACAAGCAAATTAAACCAGTCATAGCAATTGCACCAATTAGCCCATAGGACAAAACGAATCTGCTCAAACTTCATAGGATAGACACATTTCATTGGGAAATTGCATGTAGTGTTGAGCAGCATATTTAAGTAGAGAGTTATAGAGGTAAAATATGTGTTACACCGCTACATAGAGGGGGGAGAGTTGGTGTTGACGGTGGCAAGATTTTTGATGTATATCGCCGTCATGCTCCTTGCCCTGTTGGCACTCCGGTGCGACTAGGATAGAGGGGGGACAACCCCCTCCTTGTTCTTAATCCTTGGCCTCCCCCTATATGGGAGGAGAGTTACCCCTCTGGTCCATGGCCTCATTGGAGGCAGAGGGGCAGGAGCCCCTCCGAGTTTGGATCGCCCTCAATGTTCTCTTCTGCTTCGTGTTCCTATTTTCTAGCCCTTAACCATTTTCGAAACTCCCGAAGATTGGTAGCTCTTATCGGGCTGAAATTTTTTTACACGATTCTTTCTATAAATTATATTTCTTGCACCTGAAGTAGATGCGCAACCGATTTACAGGATGGCCACTAACCACCACCATGCGCTAGGGGGTATGGGTCGCGCCCTGGTATCTAGTGGAGGTAGTGGGCCTCCGTTGATGTTGATTCGAACTCCCAAAAATCACATATATTATAAAATAATTCTCCATAAATTTTTATTGCATTTGGACTTTGTTTGATATGGATATTCTACAAAACGAAAGCATGCAACAAATAGGAAATAGCACTAGGCACTGGATAAGTAAGTTTGTCCCAATATTAATATAAAATGTTGCCAAAAGTATATGAATCTTGTAGAACATTGGCACAAAAAAATCAAAAATTATAGATACGATGGAGGCATATCATGGGGGTGATGAAGAGGGGAATGCCCATGAAGATGAGGCAGATGAAGAAGTATCGGTGCTTGACTTGCAGGAGGGACTTGCCGGGGCCAGTGCAGAACATGGACTCGAGGATTTTTGAGTCCATGTAGTCCCAAGGAAAGGACTCGTGTTTTCTGCAAGGCCGCCATTGGGGAGCTCGTTAGGCCTCCCCCCACTAGAGGTTGAGGAAGAGGAGGAAGATCCATGGGCCGATGTCGCTCGCCCACGGCGGACGAGGCGGACCACCACGAAACAAGGGGAGAGCGCCCCTACACAGGCGTCGAGGCCTTCGAGCTCTGCTTCACTAGCAGCACGACCCAGGACCCTTACAGCCCCCCCCCCGCTCCTGCTACTTGTGAAGGGGGGTGTGGGATTTCTGTGTGCTCAGCTTACTTGAGGAGGAAGACGAGTAGGTGTTCATCTTGGGACTATATTTTGATTCTTGTGATATTCTTGTTGATCTTTGGCATTGTTCATTTTGGAGGGAAGAAACCTTGGTGCAGCGCTTGGCCAAAAGGAGAACCCAGCACCCACCAAGTAGGGCATGACAAGTTCCGTGTCAGAGCGGGAGGTTATCAACCTTAGTCCCTTGACTAGCCCCCAGCGCGGAGCCCCGCCTCTGCACCCGACGGCAAACATAGGTGTGGACATCAGTGGTGCCACCTTCATTACCATGCAACAGGGGGCGGAGCACCTGGAGGCAGCTCAGCGCGCTCGAATGCGGAGAAGTGCTCTCCGGTAAGGGCTTCCACCGATAAGTTTGTCCTTATCGAGGACGCACCTGCAAACAGAGCTGCCGGTGGCCATGCGACAATGACGAATGTTGCAGGAGGAGAGGCCGCCCCTCATCGATAAGAGCCCATGGGTAAGGCCCTGGAGTCTTGATCTTTTTTTTCTTTTTTCCTTTTGTCTTCTTGAACTTGTTCTGTGTTCAATTTCCTTGGTGTTGCAGACCTGTCTCCGCTTGTGGACGCGAATGTTGGCATAGGCATGGAGGAGATCTCCAAGGAGGCCACCGTGAAGGCCAGCTGGATTGCAGCAGAGGAAGACTCCGGTCGCAGGGCCACTAAATAGGCTGGCAAGAGGCGTGTCGAAGGATAGTCTATGGAGGTAGTGGCAGATTCCAAGAGCCCTTCAACACCAGAAGCACTAGGAACAAGCGAGCTTGCAATGACGGGGACGGCCAGAAGGGCTACCAATAGCTCGTCATCATCATAGGTGCAACCTCCGAGCCGGTACCTCAAGGTCGACGACTTGCAATTCATCAGTTTCCCTGGTGACGCGATCCTTAAGGCGTTCACCATGGGAGAAAACATCAACGACACCGTCACCACCACTTGAGTGGAGGAGAGAACCGACCCCTTTGGTGGGAATGACGAGGCCAAAGAGCATGCCATCTTGTCCTCCATAAGCAAGGGTTTCACGTAGCTGCACGTGCACTATGTCGATCTCTCGGATAGGATGGACCGCCGGGAGGCTATCCTTGCTACGACGGAAAACAGCTTCCAGGAACGCCTTGCCGATTCGCAGGCTTGGCTCGTCGAGAAGCGCAAAGAGCTCATCGAGGAGCGGAAAGACTTTGCCAAAGATGAAGTTGCGTTTATGAACCAGAAGGACGAGGCACAGAAGGCCTGGAGGGAGGCCGACGAATCCATCACCAAAACTGAAGCTGAGTTGATCATGTGCAAGGTCCAGCTAGATTCCCATGAGGAAGAGCTTGTCAATCAGGAGGAATCCCTTGCTGCCAGGCTCAAGGAAAGTCCAGAGAACTAGATCCAAGGGCTAGAGGTGGAGGACAAGGACGCCCTTGAGAAGCAAGCAGTCGAGCATGCTGAGAAGCTCAAAGAGGCCATTACGGTCGCTAAGGCCGCCCAATCCACCAAGGTCGTGCTCGAGGGCAATTTACATGAACTGGAGTCAGACCTCTCCTCGTCCCTCTAGGAGGTCATGAAGTTGAAAGTCAACATCCAGAAGGCGGCTGCCACCTTGGTGGATCTCTAGGTCGACCTCTCCTCTAAGATCAAGGCATTGGGTACTGACATGGAAGCCAATGCTGATATGCGGGTGAAGGTGAGCACCTACGAGGACAGTCTTGAGGTGGATAAGGCAAAGGAGCGTGAGCTTCTTGAGGAACTTCGGGAAGAGAAGGCGCTTCTTGTCTATGCAGCCCGCGCCTCCAACAAGATGCATACGAACACCAACCTCTCGATGAAGCAAATCGTCAACACCGTCGACAAGCTTTCGACCGAGCTCGTGGAGATGGGTTTGGACGATTGTGTCTTTTCCAACGACTTCAGGGAGACGACAAGCGTCGGGCTATCCATCTTCTTAGGCAAGCTTGTTGGTGCATTGGCGAAGCACAAGTTCAGACGAGCCAACAAATTCCTTCATGCCTGTCGGGAGCTGTGCCGTGGGGTCCTCCGCAAGGTCTTGGTAAAGCTTGCTTATTATAACCCAAGACTGGATCTGAGCAATACCTTCTCCAAGATGCCGAAGGGTTTCGACACTAGCACCCTGGACACCCTCATCGCTCCTGTCTCGGACAGGGCCGGTAATGTCACCCTGAATTGGTGATCTATTTATCATTGTTGTGGTGCATGTATAAAAAACATTAGTTTTTAATTAGTAACGCAACTTTGTTTTGGACGTACCATATTTGTTTGCTGAAATGACGAAGCTAGCTTCCCTCATGCTTGATCTGCATTTGCATGTTTTTCTTTGATCCATACGCTTGTTGAGGAGTGCTTGTCGGTTCCCTTATCCTGTCCGTGAGCGCTTGAGGAACTAGTCCTTAGAAGTTCGCTAGGGATATCAACACCGGTAGGGCCACCTCGCCGTCCTTGCCGTGACGACATATGTTTTTAGTGGACTTGAAACAACAAAGAGCACAAGCAATTCCGACAAGGGCCCTTCGCATGCAGGTCTTTTCATACAAATGGAATCATCAAAGGGGGAATGCTCGTAGTGTAATGAAGAAAGTTTCGGAGCTTTTCACCACTTAGCTTTTCTCCTTGTTGTGTTCCTTGGTGCAAGGCTGCCTTCCTCGAACGTGTCCAAAGGTATCCATATTGTCACTCTGCCCGTGGAAAGTCTTGTACATGGGGGGCCTTTCTTCCTTCCAAAAAAAATAAGAAGAGAAAACCGAGGAGGCTGGAACCTTCTTAATTCAAAGGTATCGTTGGCAAGGATTTGTAGAACACTAAGCTTTATTGACCATGTACAAGGTTCCCACCCGGCCTTTTCTACAAAGTATTGCTAGCCCTGTTGGTCTCACTTGTACCAAAGGGTCTACCGAGTGAACTAGCAGCCTCACCTTGCGGGTAGAAGTTGTATTGTGACACTCGGTGTTTCACAAGTGTTGCACGTGAATGTTGTCCCCGACCGCTTGGCGGACTATGCCGTCCTAGTGGCTTGGACTACTCGGCAAGGGCGTGGCGGTCCCATGTTTCTTGCTTGCTATGGAAGAGGTCTCTGGTAAGTCATCGACGGGCGTGCGAGACCCGGTAGTGCGGTTTCTGGAATCCTCGCGAGAGCCTTTGCCTGATTTCTTGTTCTTCTTCCCCTCGAGAGCTTTCCGGCAGGAGCAAGTGCCTCGTTGGCAGATGATGTCACTGCCTCCCAGAAGAGCTTGCCGATGCAGAGAATTGCATCTTTGTTGTCGGCATGTATAGTGATGACGCTCATTGGCACTGGCATCTTTAGCTTGTTATAGGTGTGGTGAGATGCCGCCATGAAATTCGCCAACACCGTCCTGGACAGGGTTCCAGTATATGGTAGTGGCATCTTGGAAACGTCAAAAACAACTATCTCAATCGTGAAGTTGAGCTCGCTGCCAAACATCACCGGCAGAGTAATCTTCCCCTTGGGCTGAGATCCTCTAGGCTTAACACCGTGGAAGGACCCTGTCGGTTTGAGATCACAGTCGGGAATCTAGAGCTGCTTGATTACGTCGGGTGAAATTAAGTTCAAGTTGGTCGCACTATAAACCAACATCTTCATGATCTTGTGGTTGCGATTTTTTTGTGATACCAACAACAAGACACACCCGAAGGCAGTGATGTGGTGAGGGTGATCCTCAATGTCAAAGATGGTGGGAGTGTTGGACCACTTGAGGGGCTTTCTTTCCCCACCCACTAGTTCTACCGTCTTGACCTCACGGACTAATTGCTTGAGCTGCAGGTGCAAGGAGTTCAAAGATGCGCCTCCATCAAAACACATGGCGCGTATTACCTTCTGGAACGATTTTCATCCCTCTTCATCTACGTCCTCATCACCATCCTTGTCATCGGACTTCTTGTCATAGCCCCTAGCAGGCTTATATTTTTGCTGCTTACCCGCGGCTTCCAGCATGGACACTGCGGTTCTTCTTGTCTTAAGCAATCGCACTGTTTTGTCCCTTCTCGTTTTCACGCCTTCCCTACTCTTGCTTATTCTTTTCAGTGAGTCGGCCTACTTGGTGGCACTCAGTGATGCCGTGGCCCTTGGTGAGGTGGATATTGCACTATGGCCTGTCGGTTTTGTCCCCTACCGCGGCTTTGTCCTCCTTGGAGCATGCGGCACATTCCTTGCTTGTCCCTCATATTTATCCTTCTTGTCGGTAGTATACTTACGGGAACCTTCCACAACCATGATTGTTTTGCCCTTGCACTATGTATTGTGTCTTCGACCTTTTCCCTTGTAGGCGGGAGCGTCTTTGTTGTCGGAGCTGACCTCCGTGCCAGCGACCTCCCCAGGGGTGTCCTTCCTTCCTCAACACATGCACATCGGTTAGCCAGAGCATAGAGCTCGGCAACACCTCGCACCTTCTTGATGCTAATCTATTCATGCATATGTCAGTTGCACAAGTTTATTTGAAACGCGACAAGCACCACTGCCGGATGCATGTCAGGGATGTTGTGTTGCACATGGCTGAATCTTTGGATATACTTGTGAAGGGATTCATCATCCCTCCGGGAAGTACATGCAGGTCACTAGGCTGCCCCTAGGAGTTTGTGACACCCATGGTATGCGCCAACGAATTGATTGTAAAAATCCGACCAAGAAGAAATGGATCTCTCTGGGAAGTTCATCAGCCAACTTCTCACGTTGGGCTTGAGCGTTAGTGGGAAATAATTGGCAAACACCTTCTCATATCGTCCCCCGGCAGCCTGCACCACGATCGTGTAGATGCCAAGCAACTCTAATGGGTTATTCGTGTCGTCATATTTGACTGGCAACTCATGACTGAAGGGATGGATGGAGGGCCAGCGGACTTGGCGCTGCTCGTGGGTGAACGTGGGGCAACCTACCTTGTATGGAAGGCCGCCGGGAACCCCATGTTGGGAACGTTGCATGGGAAACAAAAACATTCCTACACACACGAAGACCTATCATGGTGATGTCCATCTACGTGAGGAGAACTGGATCTACGTACCCTTGTAGATCGCACAACAGGAAGCGTTAATAAACACGGTTGATGTAATGGAAAGTCATCACGTCCCTCGATCCGCCCCACGAACCGTCCCATGAACCATCGCGCGATCTGTCCCACGATCCGTTCCGATCTAGTGCCGAACGGACGACACCTCCGTGTTCAGCACGCGTACAGCTCGATAATGATCTCGGCCTTCTTGATCTAGCAAGCAAGACGGAGAAGTAGATGAGTTCTCCGGCGGCGTGACAGCGCTCCAGTGGTGGTGATAATCTACTCCTGTAGGGCTCCGCCCGAGCTCCGCAGAAATATGATCTACAGGAAGAACTATGGTGTCTAGATCTGAGTTGCACGTGACAAAAGTTGTCTCAAATCAGCCCTAAAACACCACTATATATAGGAGGAAGAGGGGAGGAGGCTTGCCTTGACGGCCAAGCCCTCAACGGGTGTGCCGGCCAAGGGGGAGTTGGACTCCCACCCCAATTCGGTTTGGGGGAAGGAATCCACTCCTTCCTTCCCACCTCCTCCTTTTCCTTTTCTTTTTATTTTCTTTTTGGTATTTCTATAAGTGGCGCCATGGGCCTCAAGGGATGAATCCACCAACCCACTAGGGACTTGAGGCGCCACCCTATGCCCTTGGGTTCACTCCCGGGTGGGTGGGTCCCTCCCGATGAACTCCTGGAACCCATTTGTCACTCCCGGTACACTGCCGGAATTGCACGAAACTTTCCTGTAACCAAATGAAACCATCCTATATACCAATCTTCGTTTCCCGACCATTCAAGAAACCCTCATGATGTCCTTGATCTCATCCAGGACTCCGTACAACATTCGGTAACCACACATATAACTCAACTATACTAAAACATCATCGAACCTTAAGTGTGCAGACCGTGCGCGTTCGAGAACTATGTAGACATGCCCCGAGGTACTCCTCGTTCAATATCCAATAGCGGGACCTGGATGCCCATATTGGATCCTACATATTCTTTGAAGATCTTATCAGTTGAACCTCAGTGTCAAGGATTCATATAATCCCGTATGTCATTCCCTTTGTCCTTCGGTATGTTACTTGCCCGAGATTCGATCGTCGGTATCTGCTTACCTATTTCAATATCATTACCGGCAAGTCTCTTTACTCGTTCTGTAATACACGATCCCGTGACTTACAGTTAGTCACATTGTTTGCAAGGCTTGTGTGTGATGTTGTATTACCGAGTGGGCCCCGAGATACCTCCCCGTCACACGGAGTGACAAATCCCTGTCTTGATCCTTCGGAGATACCTGTAGAGCACCTTTATAGTCACCCAGTTATGTTGTGACGTTTGATGCACACAAGGTATTCCTCCGGTGCCAGTGACTTATATGATCGCATGGTCATAGGAACAAATACTTCACACGCAGAAAATAATAGCAATAAAACGACAGGATCAATATGCTACGTTCATAGTTTGGGACTAGACCATCACATGATTCTCCTAATGATGTGATCCAGTTATCAAGTGAAAACACTTGCACATAGTCAAAAAACCTTGACTATCATTGATCAACTGGCTAGCCAACTAGAGGCTTGCTAGGGACATTGTTTTGTCTATGTATCCACACATGTATCTATGTTTTTATTCAATACACTTATAGCATGGATAATAAACGATTATCTTTAAACGGGAAATATAATAATAACTATTTATCATTTCCTCTAGGGCATATTTCCAACTGTCTCCCACTTGCACTAGAGTCAATAATCTAGTCCTCACATCGCCATGCGATTTACATTGTAATAAATTGAACGCCCATACAGTTCTGGTGTTGATCATGTTTTGCCCGTGGAAGAGGTTTAGTTAGCGGGTGTTCTACATTCAATTCCATGTGCACTTTGCAAATATTCACGTCCTCTCCTTCGACGTAGTCGCGGATGAGGTTGAAGCATCGTTTGATGTGTCTGGTCTTCTGGTGAAACCTTGGTTCCTTTGCTAAGGCAATGGCACCAGTGTTGTCAGACAACAGAGTTAATGGATCTGGTGCGTTCGGCTCAACTCCAAGATATGTGATGAAATGCTTCATCCAGACACCCTCCTTTGCTGCCTCCGAGGCAGCCATGTACTCTGCTTCACATGTAGAATCTGCTACGATGCTCTGCTTGGAACTGCACCAGCTTACTGCACCCACATTAAGAATAAATACGTATCCGGTTTGTGACTTAGAGTCGTCCGGATCGGTGTCAAAACTTGAGTCAACGTAACCTTTTACGACGAGCTCTTTGTCACCTCCATAAACGAGAAACATTTCCTTACTCCTTTTCAGGTACTTCAGAATATTCTTGATCACCGTCGAGTGATCCACTCCTGGATTACTCTGAAACCTGTTTTCCATACTTATGGCCAAGCTGACGTCTGTTCTAGTGCACATCATTGCATACATGATAGAACCTATGGTTGAAGCGTAGGGGACGGAACTCATTTGTTCTCTATCTTTCGCAGTTGCTGGGCACTGAGTCTTACTGAATTTTATACCTTGTATTACTGGCAAGAACCTTTTCTTGGACTGATCCATTTTGAACTTCTTCAAAACCTTATCAAGGTATGTGCTTTGTGAAAGTCCTATGATGCATCTTGATCTATCCCTATAGATCTTAATACCTAGAATGTAAGCATCTTCTCCTAGGTCCTTCATAGAGAAACTTTTATTCAAGTAATCCTTTATGCTCTCCAAAAGCTCCACGTTGTTTCCAATCAGCAATATGTCATCCACATATAATATTAGAAATGCCACAGAGCTCCCACTCAGTTTCTTGTAAATACAAGATTCTCCAATCACTTGTACAAACCCAAATTCTTTGATCACCTCATCAAAGCGCTTATTCCAACTTCGAGATGCTTGCACCAGTCCATAAATGGATCGCTGGAGCTTGCATACTTTGTTAGCATTCTTTGGATCGACAAAACCTTCGGGTTGCATCATATACAACTCTTCCTTAAGAAAACCGTTAAGGAACGCCGTTTCAACATCCATCTGCCAGATTTCATAATCGTGAAAGGCAGCTATTGCTAACATGATTCGGACGGACTTAAGCATCGCTACCGGTGAGAAAGTCTCATCGTAGTCAACTACTTGAGCTTATGAAAAACCCTTTGCCACAAGTCGAGCTTTATAAACGGTCACATTACCGTCTTCGTCCGTCTTCTTCTTAAAGATCCATTTGTTCTGAATAGCCTTGCGGCCTTCAGGTAGTACTTCCAAAGTCGACACTTTGTTCTCGTACATGGATCCTATCTCGGACTTCATGGCCTCCAGCCATTTGTTGGAATCCGGGCCCATAATTGCTTCTTCATAATTCACAGGTTCATTGTTATCCAACAACATAATTGATAAGACAGGATTAACGTACCACTCAGGAGTAGTACGTGATCTTGTCGACCTGCGAGGTCCGATAGGAACTTGATCCGAAGTTTCATGATCATCATCATCAACTTGTTCGTCAACCGGCGCCGCAGCAACAGGGGTTTCCCCTTGCCCTGCGCCACCATCTAGAGGGATTGGAGGTTCGACAACCTCATCAAGTTCTATCTTCCTACCAGTAAATATTTCGAGAGAAACTCCTTCTCAAGAAAAGCTCCGTTTTTAGCATCAAACACTTTGCCCTCGGATTTGAGATAGAAGGTATACCCAACAGTCTCTTTTGGGTAACCTATGAAGACGCACTTTTCCGCTTTGGGTTCCAGCTTTTCAGGCTGAAGCTTTTTAACATAAGCATCACATCCCCAAACTTTAAGAAATGACGATGTTAGTTTTTTGCCATACCACAGTTCGTATGGTGTCGTCTCAACGGATTTTGATGGTGCCCTATTTAAAATGAATGTATCTCTCTCTAATGCATAACCCCAATACGATAACGGCAAATCAGTAAGAGACATCATAGTTCGCACCATCTCTAATAAAGTACGATTATAACGTTCGGACACACCATTACGCTGTGGTGTTCAAGGCGGTGTCAACTGTGAAACAATTCCACATTGTCTTAAGTGAGCACCAAACTCAAAACTCAGCTATTCACCCCCACGATCAGACCGTAGGAACTTGATCTTCTTGTTACAATAATTTTCAACTTCACTCTGAAATTGCTTGAACTTCTCTAACGTTTCAGACTTGTGCTTCATCAAATAGACATAACCATATCTACTCAAATCGTCAGTGAAGGTGAAAAAATAACGATATCCGCCGCGCGCCTCCACTGTTACACCCTGTGTTTAGCTTTCCTGACTAATTAACTTATTTCAAAAATTAGGACCAATTAAAATTTTTGTGAATGCTTGTGATGCTTGAAGTAACTATTGGTTGCCTGCTTGCTTGTATGCATGTGATTGCTCCCCAAAAATTCTTGCTATTCTCCAACTCACCTCCTTAGCCCATGTTCTCCTGCCTAATGATCATGGCATGTGTTTAGGACCAAACTCTATTTTTACCAAATAATATTTTTCACCAAAAGCAATTCTTTGAATTAAACTTTCAAACCCCTCAGATTAGATTTGTACTACAAGTCCTCAAATTAGGGAAATTATTTTGCACCAATTATTTTACTTAAAACCTATTATCAAAATGTCTTCCAAAAACCACAATATTATTATTTTAAAAATTATTTTATTATTTTATTTAAATGCCTTTATGTGAGGCCAGAAATGGTCTCTTATGAAGGAAAGTTATTTTTATTGCTTTCAAAATATTTAAGAAACTTTAGGGAAACTCACTGGATACATTTATTCCATATTTATGAGTTTCAACACATGGTCATATTCAAAATATTGGTCAAATCCCTCCAAAACCATTCCTTCCTATTTCAAGCTTTTGAAATATTTCTATAAGAAATATTCTGAATAAATTCTAGTAAGCTTCCAGCATGTCACCTATTATATGATTGTTGATCTTGCCAAGTTTCAACTCAATCCAATTTGATTTGACTCCCCTAATAATTCTAAAACCCTATTTGTCCATATTCAAATTTGAGAAATCTACACTGGGAACTGTCTCCAATTGTGCTCAAATATGGTGGACATGTTCTAATACTCCAATAAGGCATCCACACCAAGTGTACAAGAAGGAGAATAGAAGAACTTGTCCTAAGACCCTCAAAACCCTCTTTGTTGATTTTTGACTTTGGGAAACTTTACATTGCAAAGTTTCTCCAATTGACCTCAAACTGTTTTTGCATGCCTTAATGCTCAAATAATGCCCCTACACCAAATATTGGATCTGTGGGAAATGATTTGAATAGGGTTGTAAGCAGAAATCCATTTCTTCCCATTTCATGGGTTTTCCAAGGCTACATTGGAAAACTTCTCCACCAAATCCCAAATTTGGTGTGCTAGCTTATTATCATATATTATTTGATCCTGTTAAATTTCATAGCCAGTGGAATCCATCTGGTAGCCTAACCACAGATCAAACACCTTGTGTGCACTCACTAAATTGGCTTCTTTGACCCCTTCCACTTCTACCCTTGGGCCCAACTTTCTACCACAGCTATCGCTAGTTACATTTTACCTCCAGTAACATCGCCATGGACACTGGTCAATTATTGGAGAAGGACCCTATGTAACTACCTCTCATTTTCACCCTTGGTAGCACTGTTTATCTCCCTTCCCATACTTCTGCTTAACCCAAGGCTCCAAATTCTTTCCAGAGCATCTCTAGTATGCCAATTCTTCATTTTAAACCATGAGATGGCATGCTCATGTGGAGAAAATGAGCAGCACATCCTCAAGTTGATTTATGGCTGAAAGGTAGCTTTGTACAACAAGTGCTAGCTACACTTCTTTGCTTGAGCTGAAATTTTGCAGATGTGTAATCCCTCCATACCAGATGCTCCAGGACATTGTTTCACCTCCCATCCCTCCCTGTAAAAACCACTTGTATCAGCCCCTAGTTTCCTGCTGAAATTTTTACCTCAGTCAACAGCCGATCAAATCAACTCCACTTGAAGCCAAACTCCTCACTCACCTTCCAGATAGCATGCCCCACCTCCCAGACATGTTTGACTGGTCATTTGAACCCTGTAGGCACATGTGACCGTGGTGACCACCACTCTGGCCTGAAGTATGGGTGCTCTGCCCTTTGTTTCTTTCTTCTAGACCCCATCCGAGCGTTTCTTAGTGTCTCAGAGCACCAAGGCATCTCGTTTGACTGGTCCAAGATCCTCCCGACACTGGCTAACCTCCAAGGCGCCCCTGGAACGCGTGTGTTCTTGTTTGTCAGAGAGCTCCGGGAGCTCTCGAGCTCACCTTCGGTTTCCCCTCTCCATTTGAAGCTTCCCCGAGCCATTGTTGCCTTTGCAGCTCTCCCTCTTTCCCTCAAACCCCTCTCGAACTCCCCTTCTTCCTCCCTAGCCTTCTCTTCCACTCCTTTCTCTTCGGCAAGCATGGCCGCCGCCATGAACTGGGTGTCGCATGCCTCCCTGGCCCCTTTCTCCTCCTAGAGCCTCTCCTGAGCACCCCAGCTCGTCCGCAAGGGCCCTCCCATCGCTGTCCCTCCTCCCAGTGGCTGGTGCGCCATTCTTTCCGGTTGCCGGCACCTTCTCCTCTCGGAGAGATCCCGTGCGCCTCATAGCACTCCGGCGAAGAACGACCAGCAACGCGGGCTGGTCTCGTCACCCCGAAGGCGCTGGTGGCCGCAGCGACGCTAGGGGACGACCGAAGCCGTCGGAGCCACGCCGGGCACTGCCCTGTTCCGCCTCCCCACTCTCCCAGCTCGAGCGCGAGGTGGGAGGCGAACCTGGCGGTTGGGCCTCGCCCCGTCAGCGGCAGCCAGGTCGGGCCCAGCCTTGTGAGTGGACATGCCCCAGCCGGGCTGCGCCTCTCCATGGTAGAGGCGTAAAGCTGGGTTTAGGCCTTCGACGTGGCCGGTCTGCCGCATGGTGGAGCAGCTGGGCCGGCCCTTTGTCTATCTAACGCGTCGGGCGCGTTATAAGCCTCTGAAGGTTCTCCTTTGCTTTTTATTATATCAGATATTTCAAAAATCAATTTCTTATCCATTCTAACTCCAAAATTGATGATTCAAAATTCTGCAGGTTTCTATAACCCCGTTCTATCCAGATTTGAGCATTTCACCTCTTTTTCCAAAATACTTTCCTGTGATATTAATATCTAAATGTACATTTAGATATTTTAAACCACCTTTGCAAATTCCTAGAGGATCCAAACCAACTCCAAATGGAGTGATTCAAATTTCTAGAGCCCTCTTAAATCATTCCCTATTTTTAGAATCTTGGTCAACATTTTTGTGTGACTAACTTCTGTTGCAATAAAAAAAGTAGCTTCCTATTGCTATTTATTCCATATTAGAAAACCCCTAGAATATTCTTCTCAACTCCAAATCCAGTGAGACAACTTCCTACGTATTTCTAAAATCATGATCTGTTTATTGACTGCCCCCACTCATTTTTAAGAGAATGATTTCTGTAGGCTTCTTCAATAATCACCTATTCCTCCTTTCCTCCATTCAAACACCCCTGATGATCCAAAACCCCTTGGCAAAGATTCAGGTATTTTTCTTATGACCAGAGGGGTCCAAGAAAAATATAACTTCTATTTTTGTGGCACTTTTATTTTTTGCTTGCTGTGTGGCTTACTGTAACTGTTTCTCACGATAGTTGACGGGTAGACGGGGTATTCGGAGTTGGAGCGGAAGACCTCGAAGACCCCGAGGACTTACGTGAGCAAGGCAAGCAGCCCTTTGACCATGACTGAGCATATGTTACTTTGCATGTTAAAATAGCAAGTATTCCCGTTGCATATGATCATAAGTGCCGGTAATCATTTGATATGATTTTACCGAAGGCTCACTCGGAGCACATGCATTGAGCTTGACCCTACCCCTTGAGGGTCCTGCTAATACCATGTTGACAAGTAAAGATAGAAGTAGTATTATCATGACCATGTTGTTGACATAAAGCAAGAGTTTACTAAAACCCCATCGGGTGCCACTAATGCCCGAGGGTGATGACGAGTTAGGTGGTCACTTTCGGTGAAGTGATGCACCCAGTATTTGTGTGAGTATGGTTTCGGAAATGGGATTAGATTTATGATGTGTCGACTGTCCCAACCTTACCAGTACGACCATGTTACCCCTCGTGGGACGGGGCTATGTTAATTAATCTGGTCGGTGCTAGCAAAGAGCCACATTACTAGTGGCGGGAGTGATGTGTGGTCACTCTCGTGATAGAGTCGTGCCAGGTAGGACGACTATGCCATTTTTATGAGTTCCAGTCACACCGTTGGTCCCCGCATGGTTGGTATTGTCCAGAGTTGGTTGTCGTAATACGTACAACATGTGGGATGGGTACTAATCGAGTGGACCTCTTTGTCTAGTATCGTCAGGGGAAAGGCATTGATCGGGTACTTACCTCGGGTATGTGATATACCGCGAGTCGTGGATGACACAGAAGTTTCCGGATCTCGTGGGTCCAGCGTACTACCTCTGCAGAGTGTAAACTATTCGAATAGCCATATCCACGGTCAAGTACAGTTGGGTAATCCTGCTTAAACTACGTCCAGTTATTTCCGCATAAACCAAGTGTGAGTGTGTGTGGTGTTGAACAAGGTGTTGTTGTGACAGTAATGATATGACCAAGTTTGATGACTTTGCATATAGGGTGAACCCGGATGGTTCAGCCCTCGACATATATATTGATATCTGTAACCCGTTCTTCAAAAATAATCTTTAACTTGATGCATAATCATGATCATTCCACCAAGATGAGTTACACTAAAGATGAATGATATTGTTATCCTTCACTTTCATTGTTCATATCATGGGTTGATGCGAGTACATTCGAAGTACTCATTGGCTTGCCACTGGTTATTTCATTGACCAGGTACGAAAGAGGAGGATCTGGTGAAGATTACCTCGGTGACGTCATGCGAGCTAGGACGCTTCCCAGTCAGAATGCATGTATGTTAAGATTGATGGCATGGGTTCACGCTTTCAACCAATAATTCCGCTATTGGTCCAGTTTGGAGCTTTGGCCTTTAAGGCCCTACATATGTAAGACTCGACCGAGGTGATCATTTATTGTATCAAACAATATGTATGGATGTAAGACTCTTTTAATCGGTATCTGTGTTCGGTGAGCATTGATCTCTTGGATTACTGAGCACGGCGGTCTCGACTCGTAAGTCGGGTCGCCACACAGCTGGTATCAGAGCCATCCTGACTGTTGGAAGCCCTTAGTTAGCACGGACGTTAGTTAGGATAAAACTGCTTTCCAGATCCTTCAAAAATACATACAAAACCTATATATTTTCTCGACTCTCCTAAATCTTCAAAGAAATTGAAGGTTATGCTCTAGCCTTCCACTCTTATTTTCTTGACACTCCTCGTCTACTTTTTCAATACTTGCAAATGGTCGCTAGTACCTTATGCCCTTTGACCATGGGATATATTGAAATCCTCGTGGGCGGCCCGGAAGGAAGTAACCTTTCCAGGCAAACACATGTGCTGAAGGACAAAGATGACAACACTACGACCAAACGACAGCAACAGAAGTACCTCCATGAGGAACAAGGAGATCGAGATTTAGAAGGTGGTGACACCCTGGGCACTGTTCCAGAGTGATGCCACTTTGACCTACGATAATCTGGGCATAATATATGCAAACCATGATATGCATCACTAATAGAGCAACCCTGTCAAATAAAAGGATTGTGTCAACCACCACCGATGGATGAGAACCTCGCCGTTCGGTCCGCCTCACCTTAGTGAGCAGGAAGACGGTTCTCTTCATCCCCCGCTCTAGGTGTCGATATCGCAATTAGTATGATTGACATATCAGAACTCTATCATGTCTTGCAAATATCGGTGCATGAAGATGTCCAGTTGAGACTCTCGAAGCCTCGGAAGATAAGAAGACACTCACAAGATCATGAAGACAACAGAAGACCCTGTCAATGACAGCAATGAAGAACTACCTTCATCAGCAACTCCCCAGACGAGAAGACAACAAGAGTTCTTTACAACTCAAGTGAATTGCTTCGGCAAGCGTCAACAAGAGGCGTGACAACACGATGAGAAGGTCCAGAAGACTTAGCGGACTCCTCTCCGAGGCACGAAGCAAGCACGACTGTCGAGTCCCAGAACCTAGGATAGGATGAGTCGTGAATTTCCTATGCGAAGTCGGGTCCATGAAATGGTCCGGATGGACCATGTTGTGTGTTGCTTATTTTTGTTGTTGTGCTTTGATATAAGCCGCACTTATGCTTAGGCAACAAGCATGCGGTTATATCACTCGTCTTATTTTGATGCTCAAAACAATTTTTGGCACTTGTTTGAGTTGACTTTCCAATACTTGTTTGATTGCACTAAGACCCTTAGACACTCCCCTCTTTGCTCTCTCTCTCTCTTACCCCTCTCGACAACTGAAGACGGCAAGACAAGATGCACCAAGGATCCACTTCAAACGATGACAGACATCGAAGACACTGACTGTGCTATGCTTAACCACACGTAACCGCAGTAGTGATGCTTTTCCCTCAAGATAGGAAGAACCTCACTAGACCAGACTAACCTCCACAAGCCTTTCCGGCTCAAATTTTCTGGTCAGGTGTCTAGTACACTGACTTGATAGAACACGTGTAGTTCCCGATAAACCCCGCCTAGCACTGGGTTCTTAATGGAACGAGTGATGGCAGTGAACCATAATCCTTCAATCTTAAGATAGCACGATAATCATGATGCCATAAGAAGGACTGATCTCAGATATAAGAGTATAGACTAAAGACTGAAGTGGTGATGATGATATGTGTCTTGAGGATATAGCTAGGCTATCTTGGTGGATCATAATACCCTTATGAAGGTAGGTGCATTCGATCGAACAAGTTGATATAATAGAGTAACCTACATATCCTTGGAGTAAGATTGGATTTAGTAGAACGATCATAATCGCGTTCAACAATATTCTTGGTGGTATACATGACTTTAGCAAGTAGTTGGCATGATTTGATGCCTTTACCATTACGACTTGAAGTATCAACTAGAATTCTTATCGGACTTGAGTCTTGGATTTAAATAGGTAATATTAATAGAGTATTGAGGATGACAGAAACCACATGGTTTAGAGTAAATTGGATTTATCCCGATAATCTCGATCATGATACCATGTTTCTCGGTGGATATAGAGTGCGTGTACTTGGAGTTGTTAGATTGGTTTACAACCAATGTGGTTTGGCCTTGGAGATTAAATGGCCCTGAATACTGAAGTTGGTGGACATACTATGACGTAATCCTTGCAGTAATATGTGAATTATGAGGACTCTAAGAGATTATGTAGAACCCCATCAATGTTGGATTTGTAGGAGGATAGGTCCAGTAATGATTGATCAGATTGATGGATCACTTGATCGGATTCATAGAAAGGAAACAAAATATTGGATTCGTATACTATGTGTTTCCTTAATATAGAATGCAGTACCCTGACCATTGTATGATCTAGCTGGACACTGGATTGGTAGCATTCCAGTGCCACCTTAGCATCTTATATACCTCCCCGATGTTCTTGCGAAGTCATGCACGTGCATTGGGGCTACACCATACTTGTAGCGTTTGGGGTTTAGTTCTTCCCTCAACCCGGAGTTGACTAGCATGAGCGGTGTGGAGTTGACCCATGTGGGATGGTATCTTTTATGAGATGAGTTGATGTCGTCCCAAGTTAGGGGTCGAACTACTGGCATCTAAGGAATGTGCTCAGAGATAAGATGATAACTGTTCACCCACACCATAAGTTCCTTGAGACCCTAAAGCTTCACCCAGCCATAAGGTGGTCGGATTACGACCATAGAGAACGACTCTAAGTCGTTTGAGTATGGCCAATACCCCGCCCATAGCAAGTTCCGTTCTCCTCACCGGACTCATGAGCACTGTGCTCATGTCATGTTTGGGGAAAGTGTGTTGTCATCCTCACCGATGACATACTTATTGACCCAGTAAGAGGACGAGTGCGTCAGTGCTGTTTAGATGGGCACAAAAACCACAGACTGCATCCCTCCGGCGACCAAAGACAGTCTCCACGAGCATGGTGAAGCATCCATAGGATCAAGGAGCCGTGGTGTCACGCCCAAGATGCGACCCTGTCCTCAGTTTCGCACGAGGTCCTCGTCAGGGATAGAAGCGCATCTCGTCGTGTCGCAAGAATGGATATTGTTACAAGTACATGTACTAAAAAGAAGGGTTATATATATAGAATTGGCTTACACTCGCCACAAGCTACATCAGAGTCACATCAGTACAATACATGAACATCATGAATAACAGCAGGGTCCGACTACGGACGAAAACAAACGAGAAAAGAAGAATGACGTCCATCCTTGCTATCCCAGGCTACCGGCCTCGAACCCATCCTAGATCGACGAAGAAGAAGAAGAAGAAGAAGCTACTCCAAATGAACAATCAACGCGCTCGCGTCAAGGATCCTTTACCTGTACCTGCAACTGGTGTTGAAGTAATCTGTGAGCCACAGGGGACTCAAGAATCTCATTTCCAAAGGTATCAAGACTAGCAATCTTAATGGGTGAGGTATAGTTAAGTGGTGAGGCTGCAGCAAGTTACTAAGCATAATATGAGGTGGCTAACTTATGAGTACAAGAAATAAGAGGGGGAAGATCTACGCTTGGTGGACGTGAACTATGGATGATCAAATGAATGATCCTGAACACCTACCTCTTATGGTTAAGTGGTCAGACATAACCCCACCATGTCCTCAATCGGAGAAGGAACTCACGAAAGAGACAGTCACGGTTATGCACATAGTTGGCATATTTTAATTAAGTTAACCTCAAGTTATCTAGAACCAGTGTTAAACAAAGTTTCCACGTTGCCACATAACCGCGGGCACGGCTTTCCGAAAAGATTTAACCCTGCAGGGGTGCTCCAACTAGTCCATCACAAATTACCACAAGCCGCATAGAAATCCTCGATCACGATACTCGCGATCTCGTCGGACTCCTTAGTGGAAAACCTCAACTCTGAGATTACCCAAAGCATCACCGGAATCCCGATGCACAAGATATCTCGTCAAAGGTAAAATTAATCCAGCAAGGCCACTCGACGTGTCGATGATCCTGATAGGAGCCGCATATCTCGTTCTCAGGACACGACGGATGAGCTAGACGTCGGGATTGCTAAACCCCTGGGTGACCAGGGGGGCACCGGACATCGCTCAGGTGGGACCAACACTCATGAGGAGCACTGGCCCGGGGGTTGATTAAATTCCTCGGGTTAATTATTCCGTATGCAGTTCATTAGTTATTAGGAAAGTGTAGTACCAAAGTTGGGCCTTGCCAGACCAGCTTTAATCTAAAACGATGTATCAAGGGGGTCCCCATAACAACTCCGAACGTGTTAGGAGCGCTCATTTATGGAACATAACACCGGTAGCCGAAACTAAGGAGGCAAAGGTGGAACAAAACACCAGGCAAGAAAGGCCGAGCCTTCCATATTTTACCAAGTATACAGGTGCATTAAAATAAATAGCAATTAATATGGTGATATAACAAGGAACCCATGTTATCATATGGAAGCAACTGCACCTGCAACTAGCAACGCTAACAACATGGTAAAGCAAGCAGTAACATAGCCAATCAGTGGTTTGCCAGGTTGTGAACAGGTGATGATTTCGTGGAATTGTTGAGAGGCTGATATTTTAACAGGTGGTAGGCAACAAGACATAAACGATAGAAGAGATAAAACTAGCATGGCAATGATAGTAATGGTATCTGGGAAATGGTCATCTTGCCTGGGATCCCGCTTGGAAGAAGAACAACTCCGTGAAGTCGGCGAACCAACGTAGTCGAACGGGTCCTCCCATTCCGACACGCTTGCGGAACTCTATCGAGACGGAGCAAACCAGAAACAAGCATCAACACAGATATTCACCATGGCAAATGCACGACATGAAGCACAACCTAATATGATGCATGAATAGTGCAAAATGCAAGGGATGGCATGGCAATTCACTTCAGGCAAACACTACAAATTAAGTGAAGCTCGATATGCAACGAGTTACATATCGACGGAACTCCACGTTTAATTATTTAGTTCACTCCCGTTTATTTACACAGCAATATTAAATTGTTGTTAAGATGGCAAGGGTGAAGCACGCGATTCTACATGTCATCCTAGTCGCTTAACACACGGAACAAAGAAAGGAGCTACGTTACAAGAGACATGCAACACATGAAATTATGCCATGAATGCGTCATGCATGCGAGTTCATAACATCACGGGCAAGAAGAGTAAGAAGCATGTGTCGCCACGGCGAGCGAAAGGGAACCATGGTGGCAAGATGGAAACGAAGCCACGACAACATTCCTATCCCAATAACTCAACGAGATATGGGTGCCAATGAATAGGGAGCGCGTGCGTGACATTCCAAATAATGATGGGGTGATCCCGGTTACCGGGTTCCCATGTCTCGAGGGCACAACGAAAGAGGGAAACCGTGCAACAGGCAAACATATATGACGCAAGCATACGGTTCATCTCATACATCTCATGCACACGGTTCACGACAACGTTCCAACGGTATACCTTCGAAGCGTGCGTTCAGGCGGATCAGTTCGTTGCGGTGTAGATAACAAGGTCGTCGTGGACATCGTGGAAGTAGTTGTACATGGGTCTTCGACGTCGGTAGATGTTCGGGGTCGTCGAGGACGTCGTGGTACTCGGCGAACTTGTCGGTTCCACGGTGGCGGGGATGGTGCACGCGGTCTTCGGTGACGTCCCAAAAGGCAGCAGGGCAAGGCAACAGGAGCAAGCATCAAGCAGCAACGGTGAGCACCAGCAGCAAACATCGACAGTAGCAGCATAGCAGCAAGCATCAGTGGGCAGCAGCAGGCAACACTAGCAACAGCAGCTAGCAGGCAATGCAAGCAGCAACATCTAGCAACGACAGCGGCGGCAGCAAGGAGCAAGCAGCATAGCAGCAAGCGCCAAACAGCGACAACAGCAATAGCTAGCAGCATCGGCGACAGAAACAGCATCAAGCTGCAGCGGCGGCAGCAGGCAACAACAACTAGCAGGCAAGCGGCAGTAGCAATAGGCACAACAACAGGCACATCAACAGCGAGTAGCATGCACTTGCGACAGCTAACGGCGATGAGCTCCATGGCGCGCAGGGCGGCGGCGCACCGGGAGGAGGCCACAGGGAGGCTCGGGCTCAGGGGCGGTGCCAGCGGCGACGGGAGGCCAAGGGCGACGGCGTGCTCGTCTTCGTCAGGGGAGGCGGCGGCGGGCTCCTTGCAGCTACAACAGCATTAACGTCGGGGTGAGAACTCGGCGAGAGGAGGCGAGGTCGAGGGGAGAGGGAGGCCGCGGCACGGGGCTGGCCTCCGGCGGCCTGCCGGCGAGGTAACAGGGCAGCGGGAGGAGCCGCGGGGCTCGGGCACCGGCGCGGGACGACGGATGGGCTCCGGAAGGGGAGCTCCTCCCTGGGCGATCGAGGCCAACGGCGGGGCTGGGCGGCGACCGGGAGGAGGGAGAATCGAGGGGGACATGAGGAAGAGGCGGCACTAGGCGAGCTGCACGCGCGAGCGAGGGGAACAGGGAGAGGGGAGACGGGGTAGGACGACGGCGCAGTCGGGAGGAGGGAGATGGGCTCAGGACTGACGGGAGGACGGCGCAACGAGGGGAATAGGGAGAGGCCCTGTCGCTAGGTTAGGGGATTTAGGCGGGCCTCGGGCCGGCTCGGGCAGGAGCTGGGCTTCTCTCTCTCCCTCACTTTACTTTTAATTTTATTTCTTTTACAGCAACTTGCAAAGAAATAAAACAAAGAATATAGTTGGAATTCCAACAGGAGAGGTATTTTCCCGAAGCCAGAAAAATAAGGAGGATTTAATAAAATTGGTTTGGGGATTTTTACAGAATATAAATTCGGACAAGTTTTGAATATATTTCAAAGTTTCCTAAATTTAAACCATAACCAAACCAACACCAAATGGACTAAGATTTTAGATGGATACCCTATACAATAGATATTATTTATGG
This sequence comes from Hordeum vulgare subsp. vulgare, assembly GCF_904849725.1. Classification (NCBI taxonomy): domain Eukaryota; kingdom Viridiplantae; phylum Streptophyta; class Magnoliopsida; order Poales; family Poaceae; genus Hordeum; species Hordeum vulgare. The sequence continues at coordinate 256,150,830 of NC_058520.1, read as the reverse complement.
GCTCAACCGAACCATTTATTTGAGCACTTAAATCTGCAACTCAAATAAATGAAAGCAAAGAGAAAAGGAAAGGATCAATGAGTGGCTAGGAGAAGAGGGAAAAACAAATGAACACAACAAGGGAAGCAATCACACTAGAGATGATGGAGATGATGCATGATGCGTGATGAATGCAACAAACAAAATAAAACACACTGCATCAACAAATTAAAAGGGGAATCTTCTGGAGCATCGGTGTCGGGCTGTCACAACTCTCCTACACTACAAGAGGATCTCGCCCCGAGATCCAAGAATGAAAGGGGAAGAGGATGAGAAAGCAAGAGGTAAAACTTAGTCGCTTCTTTGACAAACAAGTGAAACCAACGATCCTTGAAAGCCGCAAAGAGATGAGGAATGATATGAGAAACAAGCAAGAATTCAAGGAAAATTTTGGTAGCACTTCGGTAGGAAAATGGGACAAAAAAATTCGATAAGAAGGAAGAATTAGACAATATTCATAATAAACAACTAAAATAGAACAAGGGAACACCATGATCTTGACAGAACAAGCTGATAGACCCAAAAGAGCAACATCACAATGCCTCCAGAACAATAGAATAGAAACTAGCTCATACGGAAGAAGAGAATGAAGAAAAGAATGACAACTATCATCGCAAATGAACTTGGCAATCATCCTTGCAGAAGAATTGAATGGAGTTGTTGGAAAAACAACAACGAAAAGAACAAGATAGTAGCGGGCTTATGGACACCTTTTCAAACTAATGAAGTGACAACCAGCCACTAACAGAAACAAGGATTGATTGGGAGCAACAAGATATGAACACTTCTTTCACCAAGAGGATACATTGAGAACTTGGATAAATGATAAGGACCATGATAGCACCAATCCATAGGAAAAGCTTTAGATGAAATCCAAACCAAGATACTCAACCTAGAAATCATGAGTTGAAAAAAAAATCTCATGATCATAGAATTGGTGGATTTAATTATCTCACTCTTGAAAGGAAAACTCTTCGAGGATCCTACACTAACAAGAATGCTATACTACCACTTCAAAGGATAAAGGAGAACAAATGCACTGGAGATGCAAGAGAAAGAATACTTGAGGTACTCCAATAGGAATCTTGAAGAACACTTCGAGAAAGTCACATGCTTGAAGAACCACCATGACGAGCCTCCGTATCAAAAGGATGATGCAAGATATGAAGGATGAAAGAATAAGATTGAAGCCTTGCAAAGTCTTCGATGAAGCTTCACGAAGAGATACTTGAGAAAACATGGAACTTCAGAAAAGAAAAGATAAGAACACTTGAGAAAAAAGGAATTGATATCAAGAGCCAATTCGAACGAAGAATTCAGATTACTATGAACAAGAATAAGAATTATGTTATGATTATCCTTCATCAAGTTTGATTGCTGACAAGCAATGGAATTAGCATACAACTTATTCTTCTTGAAAGAATCTTGGAGAGACAGAGGGAAAAGCACCACTTGAAGCATAATTGAAGGAAGCACCGGCAAGAATTCACAATTGAATGGGAACACCACGAATTAATGGAGACACATGAGAATGAAGAGCTCATGAGTGAGCTGAGAGAAAACTTGAACAAAGCGCCGGAATAACCGAGAGTCGAACGAAGAGACAACAAATGAGAAGAATTAGAGAATGAAAGCTGAAAGCTGAGAATGAAGAAGTCTTATGAAATGATGGCCTTCGGAGGAACGAGAAATAAAAACAACTCAGAAATGCACCGGATAGCAGGAAAGGGATACTCATGCTTGGCAACTGTTAAGATGATGGCACAAAGCTGAAATGATGAATCTCCAAGAGAATGAACAAAGATTTGAGAGAAACACCCCTGCGGTCTTCCAAGCTGAAAAAGAGGAGGAGGACACCACCAAGAATAACTGAGACACTCCGGGATAAAGAAGAATGAAAGGTTGAGCCAAATATGAGAACTAATTCAAATAGATCTTGAAGAAGTAATATGACTGATGGAAGTCATTCTTACGTCATAGTTTGTCACATCCCAGTTTTTGGCTTTCCTCACTTACTAACTTATTCCAAAATTTAGGACCAATTAGATTTTTTTGTGAATGCTTGTGATGCTTGGAGTGACTATTGTTGCCTTGCTTGTTTGCATGATTGTGTTTGATACCTAATAGATCATGTCACTCACCTAATCATCTTCTCATCCCATGATCTCCTGCCTAATGATCATACCATGTGTTTAGGACAAATATCTATTTTCACCAAATATTATTTTCACCAAAAAGCTGTTCTTTGAATTAAACTTTCAAACCCGTGAGATGAGGTTTGTACTACAAGTCCTCAGATTAGGGAATTTCTTTTGCACCAATACTTTTAATTAAAACCTATTATCAAAATGTATTCCAAAAATCATCATATAATTATTTTAAAAGTTATTTTATTATTTTATTTAAAAGCCTTTCTATGAGGCCAGAAATGGTCTCCTATGAAGGAAACTTATTTTTATTTCTTTCAAAATATTTAAGAAAATTTAGGGAAACTAAGTGGAAATTTAAGAAAATTTAAGCTGTAGAGTGTAAACTATTCGAATAGCCGTGTCCACGGTCAAGGACAGTTGGGTAATCCTACTTAAACTACATTCAATTATTTCCGCATAAACCAAATGTGAGTGTGTGTGGTGTTGAAAAAGGTGTTGTTGTGACAGTAATGATATGACCAAGTTCGATGACTTGGCATATGGGGTGAACCCGGATGGTTCAGCCCTCGACAGATATATTGATATCTGTAACGTGTTCTTCAAAAGTAATTCTTTAACTTGATGCATAATCATGATCATTCCACCAAGATGAGTTATACTAAAGATGCATGATATTGTTATCCTTCACTTTCATTGTTCATATCATGGGCTTTTGCGAGTACATTCAAAGTACTCATTGGCTTGCTAGTGGTTATTTTATTGACCAGGTATGAAAGAGCAGGATATGGTGAAGATTAACTCGGTGACGTTCATGCGAGCTAGGACGCTTCCCAGTCAAAATGCCTATAGGTTAAGGCTGATGGCATGGGTTCACGCTTTCAACCAATAATTCCGCTATTGGTCCAGTTTCGAGCTTTGGACTTTAAGGCCCTATATATGTAAGGCTCGACCGAGGTGGTCATTTATTGTATCAAACAATATGTATGGATGTAAGACTCTTTTAATCGGTATTTGTGTTCGGTGAGCATTGATATCTGGGATCACTGAGCACGGCGGTCTCGACTCGTAAGTCGGGTCCCTGCATCCACACTCATCGGACCGCACACAACGGTATCTATGATTTCCAACAAGTCACTTCCACGCTTCATTGTTCTGGAGAACGGAGTCTTAGTCATCTTGCCCATGAGGCATGGTTCGCACGTGTCAAGTGAATCAAAGTCAAGTGACTCCAAAAGTCCATCGGAATGGAGTTTCTTCATGCGCTTTACACCAATATGACCTAAGTGGCAGTGCCATAAAAACATGGCGCTATCATTGTTAACTCTAGCTCTTTTGGTCTCAATGTTATGTATATGTGTATCATCGCTATCAAGATTCAACGTGAACAATCCTCTCACATTGGGTGCATGACCACAAAAGATATTACTCATAGAAATAGAAGAACCATTATTCTCTGACTTAAACGAGTAACCGTCTCGCAATAAACAAGATCCAGATATAATGTTCATGCTTAACGCATGCACTAAATAACAATTATTTAAGTTCATAATTAATCCTGATGGTAACTGAAGTGAAACTGTGCCGACGGCGATTGCATCATCCTTGGAACCATTTCCCATGCCCATCGTCACTTCATCCTTCACCAGCCTTCACTTATTACGCAGTTCCTGTTTCGAGTTGCAAATATGAGCAACAGAACCGGTATCGAATACCCAGGCACTACTACGAGAGTTGGTTAAGTAAACATCAATAACATGTATATTGAATATACATGATCTTTCCTTGGCCGCCTTCTTATCAGCCAAATACATGGGGCAGTTGTGCTTTTAGTGACCCATACGCTTGCAATAATAACACTCCGTTTGAGGCTTAGGTCCAGCTTTGAGTTTCTTCATCGGATTGGCAACAGGCTTGTCGCTCTTCTTGGAACTTGTCACATCCCTGACACCTTAATAAAGTTAGCTTTGTGCTCATGTTTTCTTTGCATTGCATCTAGGAAATTTTCAACAAGAACAAAGTGAAGGAAAACTCAAAAACCCTAGCCACTTCTCAAATTAAAGGAAAATTCAAACTAGTTAAAATCAATGAACCCAAAATGGCCTCAAGAAAAGTTCAATCTTTCTGATAATTCTTGGAAACAAATAAGCAATGAAGGAAACCATTTCTTTTATACTCTTGGCATTTTAAATAAATGCAAAAAGCTACTGGTTTCATGTTTTAAATTTGAAATCAGAAACTTTAAGCTTTCAAAAATGTTGAAAACTTTAGGAATGGTTGGATACATTCCAACTAATATTCTGGTGTGTTCAAAATGTTTTTACAAACTATTTTAGGAGCTGAAATAAATAGTTTTCAAAACAGAAAAGAAAAGAGAAAGAAAAGAGGAAAAACCTTACCTGTCGCCGGCCCAGCCCACTAGGGGCTCCCCGGTCATCTTCCTCCTCCTGCCAGTAGGCAGGGGAGAAGATGAGCACGGCGGCCAAGCCGGCCACCTCCTGCCTTCCTGCTCGCTGCTGGAGGCCTCCAGGAGCGCCAGCGCGACGCCTGAGCCTTCTTATCCTCCTCCCCGCGGCTCTATCCTCTCCCCTAGGCCTCTCGATCCCCTTTCCCCTCTCGGATCTCTCTCTCCCCGAAGCTCCGGTCGCCGTTGATCCGGCGTCTCCCGGTCCTCCCCGACCCTGCCGGCAGCCTCACAAGATCCACCGTGAGCTCCTCTTCCCGTTCCCCCTCTTCCCGAGGTTTTCCCCCTCCTTTAACCACGTTAGCCGCCGGAGCCCGAAGGTCCTCGTCGTCGGCCATGTCATTACCGTCGTTGTGGTACTCAGCTCGCAAGGCCGAGCTTAGGAATGAGCTCCTGGAACTCTGTAGATGGCGTAGGGCCCCTCTCCCAGCTCGCTAGTCCCCTGCATCGGCACTCTCGTCGATGCCCGAGCCGCAGCCGCCGCTGACCTCATCACCGCGTAGATTCCGGTGACCACCGGGTCCAGCTCCTCTCCCTTTAGATGCGGCGTTTCACTAGCTACCCGTAGCACTAAACTGCGCCCAAAACCGACGCCCGTAGCGCCGTTTAGCTCACTCCGGCGAGCCCTCCGCCGCGCCCGTGGTCGCCGCCGGCCATATTCCGGTGGGGGCAGACGTGGCCAGCTTAACCCAGTAGGTTTAAGCCTAATCTCTCGCTGACAGTGGGCCCAAGGCCAGGTCAAACTCAGTTAGGGGCTGGTCAGCGCGGGATTAGTCCCTCAGACGCTGACCAGTGGGTCCCCCCTGTCAGGTTTGACCTGATCAGGTCAGTTGACCTGCTGATGTCATGCTGATGCAGTAAAGGGGTTTTCTAGTATAAAAATAATTCCAGAAATGTTTAAAACTTCTAAAATTCATAGAAATTAATCTGTAACTCCAATGAAAATAATTTATATATGAAAAAGTATCAAAACAATTCAAGGAATCTGAATATGTCATTTTCAAACATGTTTGAAAATGTTACAGAACCCAAACATGTAGATTAATGAATACGTTAATTCTTTTAATTACTTTGTAGATGGAACTTGGGAAATATTTAAATTTCACTATAAATGACATGATCAAACACTGTCCAAACTACAAACCAGCAACCTAACATGGCATACCATGCATGTTAAAAGCAAGTGGATCTGAGCATCAGGTCGAATCAATTAAAATGGTATCCGAGAATACCTCGTTTGAAGTGATATTTGAATTTGATTCAAATCAACTTCAAACCTAATACATGTTAGCTATAATAGTATACCACCTTGCATCCTCATGCCATGCTCATGCATCATCTTGATTGCATATGTTTGATATTGATTGTTGTAATTCCCTTCGGTAGGCTCCGCTCCCCCGGATTCCACCGAATATCTGTCTTACGGATATTGTCACTCCTCTGAGCAACAAGGCAAGCAACCATTTTGATCATTCCGATAAATCCCTTGTTCTTGCTCATGCACTTACTTATTGCATTAGGATCAAATGCTTCAACTGCTTTTGCCACGTTAGTTGAACCCACTTCCTTTGCATGACCTATCCTTGTCACAGTAAATAGCTGAACCTTGCAACCTAGCATACCTGGTAGTTGCTTGAGCCATGATGTGCCTTATCCTGCTATGCATGCTATGCTTAGAGTTGTGTATGGTCTGTCATCTGGGAGATGAACAGAATTGTGAGAACGTGTTCGGTGCAAAGGTTGTGTGTTGAACCTGATTTGGTTAAGGTACCAGTCAAAGGTTGTGTAGGAGTACATGTAGGGTTGTTTCATTGGAACCGTCCTTAGGAACTGAGTTCCGTGTATGTAATCCAAGATGAGATACTACCACATGCTAGGCCCTGAAATATGACCCCGCTCGACTTATTAATTGCTTAGTACTCGGTCCAGGAGTTGCAAGTAGTTTCTGGTGTTTATAGTCATGCTGGAGGCCGTGCATGGTGCTGACCTGATAGGTGGGCTGTGATGCGGTAGGCAGTGGCACGGTGTACCAAGTGGCACCCGTATGGTGGGCTTGGGAACCCTGCGCACATCGTTTGGGGCCGTGGCAGAAACCTCGGCCGGACTTCCGTGCGGGTTACCCTCAGATAGGCGATAGACCTGGACTAGGTACTAATGTGGTTAACGGTCGTGGCCGACTCTCTCGCTGGGCTTCCGCTTGAAGGTTGCCGAGGTGCATGACGTGCACATGGCGATAAGTGGCGAGAGCGTGTGTGACGAAGTACACCCCAGCAGGGTTATGATCTATTCGAATAGCCGCGTCGGCGGATATGGACTACTTGGAGACATATGTTGTTCATAGCTAACTTAAATGGCTACTCATAATATTGCCAAGATAAGCGTGAGTGTCGTGGACGGCATTTCCGTATGGAGACGGAATGATACCACGATGGAGTATTGTGTGGCGTTAGTGGACTCGTGTGCGAGAAATCAAGTTGTCAAAAATATTTAAAAATGCAAGTTGTCTAGCCACGAGTCAAATGCTGGCTTTCCGCATGAAACCTCACAATACCTTATTGATACATTGCATGAGTAGATAGTTATCCTAAAGTCTTGCTAAGTACCTCCGTACTCATGTTTTCTTAATAAATGTTGCAGAGGTTGCTAATGACCCTAATGGAGGGTTCTTCATAGACATCGACGACGACGAGTAGCTGGTGTCCCAGCTACGATCTGGCCCTAGGATGGGCCTGTAGTATAGTCAGGCCATGTGCCTTCTAGTTGCACCTGTTTATACTCAGACAGTTTTAAACACTTCTGTTGGGTTGTAACTGAATGACTGCTATAATGGGTCGTGAGACCCTAACTGTGTAATATTATGTGTGTGGCTCTTCCGAGCCTCTTAAATAAAGCTTGTATGTTTATGGTTATGTTGTGATTGTTGGAAATATGACCTAGAGGCAATAATAAAATGGTTATTATCATATTTCCTTGTTCATGATAATCGTCTATTGTTCATGCTATAATTTTATTAACGGGAAACAGTAATACATGTGTGAATAGATAGATCACAATGTGTCCCTAGCAAGCCTCTAGTTGGCTAGCTCGTTAGTCAATAGATGATCATGGTTTCCTGATCATGGGCATTAGATGTCATTGATAATGGGATCACATCATTGGGAGAATGATGTGATGGACAAGACCCAATCCTAAGCATAGCACTAGATCGTATTGTTCGTATGCTAAAGCTTTTCTAATGTCAAGTATCTTTTCCATCGACCGTGCGATTGTGCAACTCCCGGATACCGTAGGAGTGCTTTGGGTGTATCAAACGTCACAACGTAACTGAGTGACTATAAAGGTGCACTACGGGTACCTCCGAAAGTGTCTGTTGGGTTGGTACGAATCGAGATCGGGATTTGTCACTCCGTGTGACGGAGAGGTATCTCTGGGCCCACTCGGTAGAACATCATCATGACCTCAATGTGACTAAGGAGTTAGTCACACGATGACGTGCTACGGAATGAGTAAAGAGACTTACCGGTAACGAGATTGAACAAGGTATAGGTATACCGACGATCGAATCTCGGGCAAGTTCTATACCGACAGACAAAGGGAATCGTGTACGGGATTGATTGAATCCTTGACATCGTGGTTCATCCGATGAGATCATCGTGGAGAAAGTGGGAGCCACCATGGGTATCCAGACCCAGCTGATGGTTATTGGCTAGAGAGGTGTCTCGGTCATGTCTGCCTGTCTCCCGAACCCGTAGGGTCTACACACTTAAGGTTCGATGACGCTAGGGTTATAGGGAATTGTTATACGAGGTTACCGAAAGTTTTTCGGAGTCCCGGATGAGATCCCGTACGTCACGAGGAGCTCCGGAATGGTCCGGAGGTAAAGATTGATATATAGGACGGATGATTTCGGATACCGGAAGTGTTTCGGGCATCACCCGTAACGTACCGGGACCACCGAAGGTGGCCCCAGGGGACCACCGAAGGGGGGCAACGACCCCGGGAGACAAGGTGGGCCAAGTGGGGGTGGGAGCCAGCCCCTAGGTGGGCTGGTGCGCCTCCCCACTCAGCCCATAGCGCAAGGGAGAGAAAAGGGGGGCAAACCCTAGGCCAGGTGGGCCTAAGGCCCACCAGATGGTGCGCCACCCCCTCCTCCCCCCTCTGGCCGCCGCACCTCCCATCTGGGGGGCCTGCCGCACCCCCTAGGGTGGGAACCCTAGGGGTGGCACCCCCTCTCCCCTTCCCCTATATATATCGGGCACTTTTGGCCATTGAGACACACAGTTTTTCCCTCTCTCTCGGCGCAGCCCTGCTCTTCTTCCTCCTCCTCTCCGCCGGTGCTTGGCGAAGCCCTGCGAGGAGACCTCGTCTCTCCATCGACATCACGCCGTCGTGTTGCTGGAGTTCTTCCCCAACCTCTCCCTCCTCCTTGCTGGATCAAGGTGCGGGAGACGTCACCGGGTTGCACGTGTGTTGAACGCGGAGGTGCCGTTGTTCGGCACTAGATCGGAATCGCTGCGAGTACGACTCCATCAACCGCGTTCTAGCAACGCTTCCGCTTAGCGATCTTCAAAGGTATGAAGATGCTCTTACCCCTCTCTCGTTGCTGGTCTCTCCATAGGAAGATCTGAATATGCGTAGGAAAATTTTGAATTTATGCTACGTTACCCCAACAGTGGCATCCGAGCCAGGTTTTCTATGCGTAGATTCTATGCACGAGTAGAACACAAAAGTTGTGAGCGATGATTTGTCAATTTGCTTGCCGCTACTAGTCTTATTATTTTCCGGCGGTATTGTGGGATGAAGCGGCCCGGACCGACTTTACACGTACACTTACGTGAGACTGGTTCCACCGACAGACATACACACCGTGCATAAAGGTGGCTAGCGGGTGTCTGTCTCTCCTACTCTAGTCGGATTGGATTTGATGAAAAGGGTCCTTATGAAGGGTAAATAGCTTTGGCATATCATCGTTGTGGCTGTCACGTAGGTAAGAAGGCGTTGTTGCTAGAAACCCAAATCAGCCACGTAAAACTTGCAACAACAATTAGAGGACGTCTAACTTGTTTTTGCAGGGTTTGACATGTGATGTGATATGGCCAAAGTTGTGATGTTGCATGTATGATGTATGAGATGATCATGTTATTGTAATAGGTTTCACGACTTGCATGTCGATGAGTATGACAACCGGCAGGAGCCATAGGAGTTGTCTTAATTTATTGTATGAGATGCAACGCCATGTGCTTACTACTTTTACTTCATTGCTAACAGTTAGCTATAGTAGTAGTGATAGTAGTAGTTGGCGTGACGACTTCACGGAGACACGATGATGGAGATCATGGTGTCATGCCGGTGACGATGATGATCATGCGATGCCTGAAGATGGAGATTGAAAGAGCAAAGATGATAATGTCCATATCATGTCACTATATGATTGCATTGTGATGTTTATCATGTTTTACATCTTATTGCTTAGAACGGCGGTAGCATAATAAGATGATCCCTCTTAAAATTTCGAGAACGTATTCCCCTAAGTGTGCACCGTTGCGAAGGTTCGTTGTCTCGAAGCACCACGTGATGATCGGGTGTGATAGATTCTAACGTTCGCATACAACGGGTAACACCTAGGTTGACTCGACGAGCTTAGCATGTACAGACATGACCTCGAATACAAGAGACCGAAAGGTCGAACATGAGTCGTATGGTTGAATACGATCAGCATGAAGTTGCTCACCATGGTGACTAGTCCGTCTCAGGTGATGATCGGACACGGGTTAGTCAACATGGATCATGTATCACTTAGATGACTAGAGGGATGTCGATTTAAGTGGGAGTTCATACTTAATTCGATTAAGTGAACTTAATTGTCATGGACTTAGTCTAAAAGTTGTCTTTATAAATATTGTAGATGTCCAACGTCAACCTCAATTTCAACGCATTCCTAGAGAAAAACAAGCTGAAAGATGATGGTAGCAACTATGCAGACTAGGTTCGCAACTTGAAGCTCATCCTTGAAGCAGCTAAAAGGGCTTATGTCCTTGATGCGCCGCTAGGTGAACCTCCCGCTCCCGCAGCAGCACAGGACATTCTGAACGTCTGGCAAACGCGGAGTGATGACTACTCTCTGGTCAGCTGTGGCATGTTATAATGTTTAGAAACGGGGCTCCAAAGGCGTTTTGAGCAACACGGGGCATATGAGATGTTCCAGGAGCTGAAGCTAGTTTTTCAAGCTCATGCCCGTGTCGAGAGATATGAAGTCTCCGACAAGTTCTTCAGCTGTAAGATGGAGGAGAACAGTTCTGTTAGTGAGCACATACTCAAAATGTCTCGGTTACACGGTCGTCTGACTTCACTTGGAGTCGAACTTCCGGATGATGCTATAATTGACAGAATCCTCCAGTCTCTCCCACCAAGCTACAAAGGCTTTGTGCCTAACTACAACATGCAAGGGATGGAGAAGACCATTCCCGAGTTGTACTCGATGCTCAAGTCTGCAGAAGTGGAAATCAAGAAAGAGCATCAAGTGTTTATGGTCAACAAGACCACTAGTTTCAAGAAAGGCAAGGGTAAGAAGAACTTCAAGAAAGACGGCAAAGCTGTTGCTGCACCCGGTAAGCCAGATGCCGGGAAGAAGAAAAAGAACGGACCCAAGCCTGAGACTAGGTGCTTCTATTGCAAGGGAAAGGGTCACTGGAAGCGGAACTGTCCCAAATACTTAGCGGACAAGAAGGCCGGCAACGTTAAAGGTATATGTGATATACATGTTATTGATGTGTACCTTACGAGCGCTCGTAGTAGCTCCTATGTATTTGATACCGGTGTTGTTGCTCACATTTGCAACTCAAAGCAGGAACTGCGGAATAAGCGGAGACTGGCCAAGGACGAGGTGACGATGCGCGTCTGGAATGGTTCAAAGGTCGATGTGATCGCCGTCGGCACGCTACCTCTACATCTACCATCGGGATTAGTTTTAAACCTTAATAATTGTTATTTAGTACCAGCTTTAAGCATGAACATTGTATCAGGGTCTTGCTTAATGCGAGACGGCTACTCATTTAAGTCAGAGAATAATGGTTGTTCTATTTATATGAGTGATATGTTTTATGGTCATGCTCCGCTGGTGAATGGTTTATTCTTGATGAATCTCGATCGTGATGTTACACATATTCATAGTGTGAGTACCAAAAGATGCAAAGTTGATAATGATAGTCCCACATACTTGTGGCACTGCCGCCTTGGTCATATCGGCGTTAAGCGCATGAAGAAGCTCCATACTGATGGACAATTAGAGTGTCTTGACTTTGAATCATTTGACACATGCGAACCGTGCGTCATGGGCAAGATGACTAAGACTCCATTCTCAGGAATAATGGAGAGAGCAACTGACTTATTGGAAATAATACATACTGATGTGTGTGGTCCAATGAACGTTGAAGCTAGCGGTGGTTATCGTTATGTTCTCACTCTCACCGATGATTTGAGTAGGTATGGGTATATCTACTTGATGAAGCACAAATCTGAGACGTTTGAAAAGTTCAAGGAATTTCAGAGTGAGGTTGAGAATCAACGTGACAGAAAAATTAAATGTCTACGATCTGATCGTGGAGGAGAATATTTGAGTCACGAGTTTGGCACACACCTAAGGAAGTGTGGAATCGTTTCACAACTGACGCCGCCTGGCACACCGCAGCGCAATGGAGTGTCTAAACGTCGTAATCGCACTTTATTAGATATGGTACAATCTATGATGTCTCTCACCGACTTACCGCTATCATTTTGGGGATACGCATTAGAAACTGCAGCATTCACTTTAAATAGGGCACCGTCTAAATCCGTTGAGACGACACCGTATGAACTATGGTTTGGCAAGAAACCTAAGTTGTCGTTTCTTAAAGTTTGGGGCTGCGATGCTTATGTGAAGAAACTTCAACCAGAAAAGCTCGAACCCAAAGCGGAGAAATGCGTATTCATAGGATACCCTAAGGAAACTATTGGGTATACCTTCTATCTTAGATCCGAAGGTAAAACCTATGTTGCCAAGAACGGATCCTTTCTAGAGAAAGAGTTTCTCTCGAAAGAAGTAAGTGGGAGGAAGGTAGAACTTGATGAGGTAATTACACCCCCTCTCGAACAGGAAAATAGCGCAGCGCGGGAAGTTGTTCCTGTGGCGCCTACACCGACTGAAGAGGAAGTTAATGATGATGATCATGAATCTTCGGATCAAGTTACTACTGAACCGCGAAGGTCCACAAGGGCACGCTCCGGACCAGAGTGGTACGGCAACCCTGTGATGGAAATCATGTTGTTAGAAAACGGTGAACCTTCGAACTATGAAGAAGCAATGGCGGGCCCGGATTCCAACAAATGGCTTGAGGCTATGAAATCCGAGATAGGATCCATGTATCAGAACAAAGTATGGACTTTGGTGGACTTGCCCAATGACCGGCGAGCCATAGAAAATAAATGGATCTTCAAGAAGAAGACTGATGCAAACGGTAATGTAACCGTTTACAAAGCTCGACTTGTCGCAAAGGGTTTTCGACAAATTCAAGGAGTTGACTACGAAGAGAATTTCTCTCCCGTAGCAAAGCTGAAATCAGTTCGAATCATGTTAGCAATTGCCGCCTTTTATGATTATGAAATTTGGCAAATGGACGTCAAAACAGCGTTCCTTAACGGGAACCTTAAGGAAGAGTTGTATATGATGCAACCAGAAGGTTTTGTCGACCCTAAGGGTGCTAACAAAGTGTGCAAGCTCCAGCGCTCCATCTATGGGCTGGTGCAAGCATCTCGGAGTTGGAACATTCGCTTTAATGAGGTGATTAAAGCGTTTGGGTTCATACAGGTTTACGGAGAAGCCTGTCTGTACAAGAAAGTGAGTGGGAGCTCTGTAGCTTTCCTCATACTGTATGTGGATGACATATTATTAATGGGGAATAATATAGAGATGTTGGAGAGCATAAAGGCCTATTTGAACAAGAGTTTTTCAATGAAGGACCTTGGAGAAGTTGCATACATATTAGGCATCAAGATCTATAGAGATAGATCGAGACGCCTCATAGGTCTTTCACAAAGTACATACCTTGACAAGATATTGAAGAAGTTCAATATGGAAAACTCGAAGAAAGGGTTCTTGCCAGTTTTGCAAGGTATGAGATTGAGTAAGACTCAGTCGCCGACCACGACAGCAGATAGAGAGAAGATGAGTTCTGTCCCCTACGCTTCAGCCGTGGGCTCTCTAATGTATGCCATGCTGTGTACCAGACCTGATATAGACCTTGCCATAAGTTTGGTAGGGAGGTACCAAAGTGATCCAGGTATGGAACACTGGACAGCGGTCAAGAATGTCCTTAAGTACCGGAAAAGGACTAAGGAAATGTTTCTCGTTTATGGAGGTGACGAAGAGCTCGTCCTAATGGGTTACGTCGATGCTAGGTTCGACACAGATCCGGATGACTCTAAGTCACAGACCGGATATGTATATGTGTTGAATGGTGGGGCAGTGAGCTGGTGCAACAGCAAGCAAGAAGTCGTGGCAGCATCTACATGTGAAGCGGAGTACATAGCTGCTTCAGAAGCGGCTCATGAAGGAATTTGGATGAAGGAGCTCATCACCGACCTTGGAGTGGTTCCAAGCGCGTCGGGTCCTATGACACTCTTCTATGATAACACTGGAGCCATTGCCATAGGCAAGGAGCCCAGGTTTCACCAGAAGACGAAGCACATCAAACGCCGCTACAACTCCATCCAGGACCATGTCCAGAGTGGAGTGATAGATATTTGTAAAGTACACACGGATCTGAATATTGCAGACCCGTTGACTAAATCTCTTCCACGAGAAAAACATCATCAACACCATAATGCTACGGGTGTTCGATACATTACAATGTAACTAGTGCAAGTGGGAGACTGTTGGAAATATGCCCTAGAGGCAATAATAAAATGGTTATTATCATATTTCCTTGTTCATGATAATCGTCTATTGTTCATGCTATAATTGTATTAACAGGAAACAGTAATACATGTGTGAATAAATAGATCACAATGTGTCCCTAGCAAGCCTCTAGTTGGCTAGCTCGTTAGTCAATAGATGATCATGGTTTCCTGATCATGGGCATTAGATGTCATTGATAACAGGATCACATCATTGGGAGAATGATGTGATGGACAAGACCCAATCCTAAGCATAGCACTAGATCGTATTGTTCGTATGCTAAAGCTTTTCTAATGTCAAGTATCTTTTCCTTCGACCGTGAGATTGTGCAACTCCGGATACCGTAGGAGTGCTTTCGGTGCATCAAACGTCACAACGTAACTGGGTGACTATAAAGGTGCACTACGGGTACCTCCGAAAGTGTCTGTTGGGTTGGTACGAATCGAGATCGGGATTTGTCACTCCGTGTGACGGAGAGGTATCTCTGGGCCCACTCGGTAGAACATCATCAGGAGCTCAATGTAACTAAGGAGTTAATCACATGATGACATGCTACGGAACGAGTAAAGAGACTTACCGGTAACGAGATTGAACAAGGTATAGGTATACCGACGATCGAATCTCGGGCAAGTTCTATACCGACAGACAAAGGGAATCGTGTACGGGATTGATTGAATCCTTGACATCGTGGTTCATACGATGAGATCATCGTGGAGCAAGTGTGAGCCACCATGGGTATCCAGACCCCGCTGATGGTTATTGGCTAGAGAGGTGTCTCGGTCATGTCTGCCTGTCTCCCGAACCCGTAGGGTCTACACACTTAAGGTTCGATGACGCTAGGGTTATAGGGAATTGTTATACGAGGTTACCAAAAGTTGTTCGGAGTCCCGGATGAGATCCCGGACGTCACGAGGAGCTCCGGAATGGTCCGGAGGTAAAGATTGATATATAGGACGGATGATTTCGGATACCGGAAGTGTTTCGGGCATCACTGGTAACGTACCGGGACCACCGGGACCACCGGAGGTGGTCCCGGGGGACTACCGAAGGGGGGAAACGACCACGGGAGATAAGGTGGGCCAAGTGGGGGTGGAAACCAGCCCCTAGGTGGGCTGGTGCGCCTCCCCACTCAGCCCATAGCGCAAGGGAGAGAAAAGGGGGGGCAAACCCTAGGCCAGGTGGGCCTAAGGCCCACCAGATGGTGCGCCACCCCCTCCTCCCCCCTCTGGCCGCCGCACCTCCCATCTGGGGGGGCTGCCGCACCCCCTAGGGTGGGAACCCTAGGGGTGGCACCCCCTCTCCCCTTCCCCTATATATATCGGGCACTTTTGGCCATTAAGACACACGGTTCTTCCCTCTCTCTCGGCGCAGCCCTGCTCTTCTTCCTCCTGCTCTCCGCCGGTGCTTGGGGAAGCCCTGCCGGGAGACCTCGTCACTCCATCGACATCATGCCATCGTGTTGCTGGAGTTCTTCCCCAACCTCTCCCTCCTCCTTGCTGGATCAAGGTGCGGGAGACGTTACCGGGCTGCACTTGTGTTGAACGCGGAGGTGCCGTTGTTCGGCACTAGATCAGAATCGTTGCGAGTACGACTCCATCAACCGCGTTCTAGCAACGCTTCCGCTTAGCGATCTTCAAAGGTATGAAGATTCTCTTACCCCTCTCTTGTTGTTGGTCTCTCCATAGGAAGATCTGAATATGCGTAGGAAAATTTTGAATTTATGCTACGTTACCCCAACAGTGATGCCATCGATGTATCTATAAATATCGGTATGCCATGCGTACGTGTGTCGTACTTGATATGTATGGGGTTCGATTACCTAGTCGTGACTCTTAGTAGCACTCCTTACAGGGAAATGCCCCTTTGTGATCCAACGAGCCATGGTAGCTCGCTACTGCTCTGGACACATTGGTTGACCGGCATGTGTCCTTCTTAGCTGTTGCGCCTGTCCCCTTTGGGGAAATGTCACGCGATGTAATGGAGTCCTTGTAGCTTGCTACGACTCGTCTACACTCGCTGGTGACCGACACCTGCTTTGTTGGGTCATGTATGCCTGTCCTTGTGCGGTACTGCCACTTTGGTTTATGACTAGACTTGTCGATCCGGGTTCTTTGACATTGGAATGCTAGCGATACAATTGCATACGTGAGTCAAAAGACGCAAACGGTCCCGGCTAAGGTAAGGCTGCAGCCGTGGGATTAACCATGCGTGAGACCGCAAAGGGATGCAATGTGTTACAGGCTGGAATCCTATGGCTTAGGATCGGGGTCCCGACAGCGTTGGTATCAGAGCCTGACTGACTGTAGGATTACTAAGCCAAACTGGTCGAAGTTGAGTCTAGAATTGCTTTAGTTACATATAAGGGAATTGTTTGTGGAAGGGAACGTAAGACTCTTGTTCTCTTCTTAGGTTATTCTATTCTGGTCATCCTCGTCTTTTCTGCGGGAATTAAGGACTAGGTTACTCATCTTCTTCTAGGCTCGTGTTTCTGATCGATAGATTATAGGACTACGAGTCAAGAGATATTTGGGTTTCTTTCATTC
The DNA here is from genome assembly GCF_904849725.1 of Hordeum vulgare subsp. vulgare. NCBI lineage: Eukaryota > Viridiplantae > Streptophyta > Magnoliopsida > Poales > Poaceae > Hordeum > Hordeum vulgare. Next base: position 256,133,706 of record NC_058520.1, on the reverse strand, counting down.
CTAGGAAAAAGGAAGTAAGTTTGATGATCAGAGAGTTGAACTTGATAGTTGAGTGGTTATGCTATTCCATTTTTGGGTTGTCTCAAAATTTGTTTTTGAGCATTTACAGCCGTTATGCTGCCCAATTTTACATTCAGAGCTCTAATGCTTTTGCATTACTCTCCATTTACAGATGCCTGGCCGTCCTTCTCGTCAGGTGGTACGTCTAACCAGGTGCATTGATGTACCGGGTCATACGGCCATGCTAGTCAGGGTGATGTCGGTGTGCGGTTACCGCTGGTACCCCGAGTACACAGTGGAGGAACAGTACCGAGACCCTCAACCAGAGCGAGTACATCTGCACTGTTATTGTATTTCAGACTACCCTGGAGCTGAGGAGCCAATCCATTGGTCCTATGGGTTGGGAGTCACTGTTGACATGGCAGTACAAGATGTTGCCTATTCAATGCTGACCATTATGAGAGCGAGACATGCACTGCTGCAGAATTCAGAGTTCTGCTATGTTCCGGCCTCTTAGCCTGGTGAAGAGGGATACCTCAGCGGAGTCTATTTTGATTCTTCTATGGAGGATCCACTACTACAGTCCACTGTTGAGATGCTAGAGAACAGAGACAGGGATGCTCGTGCTCTCCGCATGGAGCTTTATGCTACCCGTGCCCGTCTGTGGACGGCTTTGATGCAGCTGGCACCGGTAGTCCAGACAGGGTACGGAGATATGGAGATGTTGAACCCTGTTAGGACCCATCTTCCGGCCCACGTTGACTGGCCAGCTATAGGAGGAGTCACCCCTCTTCGGGGACCCCTCTTACCACCAGTCAGGGGACCAAGGCCACATCCGTGTCCTTATGGGTCCCAGGGATCTCAGGCTAGAGTGTTTCCTGATCCGCAGGTTGAGCTTCCAGGTCATGGAGGTAATCTCTATGAGATATTCTATGCGGATGCCTGAGCTGTGAGCGGAAGGATAGTATGGTAGTAGCCGTACGTTCACATTCCTATGTGACTTGTGAAGTATGCGTGTGATGTGAAATGAATTCCGGAGGCCTAGATAAATAATGTATAGGAAGCTTGTAAGCCTCTGATGAGTAGTTTCATAATTTCAGTAGTTTGCTCTTAGAGTAAGTTTGTACTGAACTATGTAAGGGTGTGTATGAACCATGGTGTATATATAGCAGTTGCTTGTTACCATGTTGTTCGGATATTCATTTCCGCATTCTGTGTGTTCAGTACATTCTTAATCCATAGCTAGTATTGATATGATATTGGTCTAAGCTGTGAGTTTGTTTGTCAGGATGGTGTTCACCAGGTTGAGCCGTGCCCCTGCTCATGAGCAAGGCGAGGGTAGTCAAGCGTCGCAGGAAGACCTGCCTCACCCGCCCTCTCTGGCGGAAGTTATGCTAGAGGCAGAGAGAAACAAAAGAGAGACCAACCGTTTGTTAGAGCGTATTGAGCAGAATACGGCTCGTCAGCCTTGGAATGCTGCAGTGTCCCTCAACGACTTTGTGAAGCTGAATCCTCCAAAGTTTCATCATTCCGTCGATCCCCTCGATGCTGATGACTGGCTGTGCAACATCTCACGCAAGATCCGCTCTGCGAATGTTTCTGAGGCCGACAAGGTGACCTTTGTGGCGTATTTCCTGGAAGGACCCGCCAATCTGTGGTGGGAGAAGTTTGAAGCTATGCGACCTGCTGAACCAGCAGCCACATGGGCAGACTTCTGTGCAGCCTTTCGTCTACACCATATTCCAGAGGGCCTGATGGACAGAAAGAGAGAGGAGTTCTGTGCCTTCACTCAGGGCAAGTTGACCGTGGATGCCTATAGCCGCGAGTTCGGTAACCTCGCCCGCTATGCAACAGAGGAGGTGTCTACCGACGCCAAGAAGCAAGCAAGATTCCGTAAGGGTCTGAGCCCTGAACTTCGTCGTGATCTGCGCCTCCACGAGTGTGCAAGATTTCAAGCCCTGGTCAACAAGGCGATCAGTGCCGAGACTGGTCATACTGACTTTGAAGCCACAAGGAAGCACTCCTGTGACTTTGGCTCGTCTTCTGGTTCCGCGTTTCCAAAACGCAGGCTGTGGGTTCCGAACAGTTCTCTACCGCCAAGATACACTCCGAGGCCATCCTACGTGGCTCCTCAGATGAATCAAACCAACCCTCCAGCAAAAACTGATGGTGGTCCAGCTAGCAATGCTGCACCACGTGCCAACCAAGTGATATGCTACAAGTGTGGAGAACCAGGGCACTATTCCCGTGAGTGTCCTCAAAATGTGGGTGCCAAGCAACCCGGAAAGTCCGTCGGGCAAGGCAAGTCGGGCAAAGCCTACTATGTGAAGCCAACTCCTGCACGTGGTCGTGTGAACTATGTCTCAGCAGAAAAAGCTGCAGAGGATCCCGACGTCATACTGGGTACGCTTCTTGTTAATCATCACCCAACGTCTGTTCTCTTTGACACTGGGTCTTCTCATTCCTTCATTTCAGAAAGTTATGCACAGTTGCATAACATGTCTTTTTGTGATATGCCAATTTCATTGGTTGTCCAAACTCCTGGTAGTAAATGGCAAACCTCTAGGATAACCTATGACAATGAAATTCTAGTAGACAAGCTAGTTTTTCTAGCCTCATTGATAGCCTTGAAATCTTCGGATATTAATATCATCTTGGGTATGGACTAGATGTCAGCTCACTATGCCAAGATTGATACTCATTCTAGAAATGTTCAGCTTACCCATCCCTCGGGTGAGATAGTCAATGTCCCTACTCGAGTTGCCAAATGCCAACTCTATTCCTTAAATGCCAACCCTCTTCCGGAACTTGAAGACATTCCGGTAGTCCTGACTTCCCGGATGTTTTTCTAGAGGAACTGCCAGGAATTCCACCTGACAAAGATGTAGAGTTTGTGATAGATCTTGTTCCGGGAACTGTTCCAATAGCCAGAAGACCTTATAAGATGGCACCCCTGGAGCTAGCCGAACTTAAGAAGCAACTAGATGAGGCCTTGAATAAAGGTTTCATTCGTCCTAGCTCTTCTCCTTGGGCTTGCCCCGTCCTATTCGTCAAGAAGAAAGACAGAACGGATCGGATGGTTGTAGATTATCGACCAGTTAATCTGGTCACCATAAAGAACAAGTATCCGCTCCCCAGGATCAACGATCTGTACGATTAGCTCGCTGGATCCTCAGTCTTCTCCAAAATGGATTTGAGGTTGGGATACCATCAAATCAAGATCAAGAACGGGGACATTCCAAAAACGGCTTTTGTTACTCGATATGGCCAATACGAGTACACCGTCATTTCCTTCGGTTTAACCAATGCCCCAGCCACCTTCTCTCGTCTGATGAATTCAATCATCATGGAGTATTTGGATAAATTCGTCGTGGTATACCTCGATGATATTCTCATCTACTCGAAGAACGAACAAGAACATGCCGAGCATCTAAGGCTGGTATTGATGAAACTTCAAGAGCATCGCCTTTATGCCAAGTTTTCAAAATGTGAATTTTGGTTACCAGAGGTGACCTATCTAGGTCACGTAATCTCTGGTAAGGGTATTGCTGTCAATCCTGAGAGAGTTCAGGCTGTTCTTGATTGGACTCAACCTGAATCGGTTAAGCAAGTTAGGAGTTTTCTTGGTCTAGCGAGCTATTGTTGCCGCTTTGTCGAGAATTTCTCCAAGGTTGCAAAGCCTCTAACTGAACTCCTCAAGAAGGATAAAAAGTTCGAGTGGACAACACAGTGTGAGCATAGTTTTCACGAACTGAAAAGACGCCTGACTTCCGCACCTGTGTTGCTACCACCAGATTTTTTCTAAGGACTTTGTTATCTATTGCGACGCCTCGCGACAAGGATTACGTTGCATTCTCATGCAAGATCGTGATGTGATCGCATACGCATCTCGACAGTTGCGACCACATGAGGATAATTATCCCACACATGACCTTGAGCTTGCAGCTGTGGTCCATGCACTAAAAACCTGGCGACATTACCTTGTGGGTAATCGTTGCGAAATATTCATCGATCACCAAAGTGTGAAATATATCTTCACCCAGCCGGATTTGAATCTCAGGCAAAGACGGTCGGTTGAGTTGATCTCAGATTACGACTTAGGGATAACTTACACCCCGGGGAAGGCCAATGTTATGGCTGATGCACTAAGTCATAAATCTTATTGTAACAATTTGATGCTACAACAAGGTCAAACACATCTCTATGAGGACTTTCGGAAGTTGAATCTTCATATTGTTCCTCAAGGATTCCTTTCTACCCTGGTGGCGAAGCCTACCCTTAAGGATCAAATTATAGCTGGCCAAAAGCGTGACAAGGGTATATCACGGATCAAGGAGAATATTTTTAGGGGAAACGCTAAAGAATTTTCCATGAACGATCAAGGTGTTGTGTTCTTCCAGAATCGTCTAGTGGTTCCTAAGAACCCACATCTAAGGCAGTTAATCCTGAAGGAGGCCCATGATTATCCTCTCACCATTCATCCCGGTAGTACTAAGATGTATCAGGACCTACGCCAGAGGTTCTGGTGGACTAGGATGAAGAGAGAAATTGCTAAGTTCGTTGCTAACTGCGACGTTTGTCGTCGAGTTAAGGCAGAACATCAAAGGCCTGCTGGCACCCTTCAACCTCTAGCTATTCCTGAATAGAAATGGGATAAAGTTAGCATGGATTTCATTACCGGATTTCCCAAGACCAAGAAAGGAAATAATACTATCTTTGTGGTCATTGACCGTCTTTCCAAAGTCGCTCATTTTCTTCCCATTCGTGAGAGTATAACAGCTAGCCAGCTAGTAGAGTTATATATCTCTCGAATAGTGTCTCTTCATGGTGTTCCCTGGAGATTAACTCGGACGGTGGGAGTATCTTTACTTCTCGCTTCTAGGAATGTTTTCAGAATGCCATGGGGATTCACTTATCTTTTAGCACTGCTTTCCATCCCCAATCAAGTGGTCAAGTAGAAAGAGTGAATCAAATCCTAGAAGATATGCTCTGAGCTTGTGTTATATCATTCAGTATGAATTGGGAGAAGTGTCTTCCATTCGCCGAATTTTCTTATAACAATAGTTATCAATCAAGCTTGGGCAAAGCTCCTTTTGAAGTTCTCTATGGACGAAGATGTCGAACACCTCTTAATTGGTCCGAAACCGGAGAGAGGCAACTCTTTGGCCCGGATATGATCGAGGATGCAGAAGAGGAGGTTCGCATTATTCGTGAAAAGTTGAAAACAGCCCAGTCTCGTCAAAAGAGCCAATATGATCGTCATCATAAGGTTGTGACCTTTGAAGTTTACGAGAAGGCTTACCTTCGGGTTACACCTTTGAAGGGTACTTATCGATTCGGTATCAAGGGCAAGTTGGCTCCTCGTTACATTGGTCCTTTTCGCATTCTTGACAAACGAGGAGAAGTTGCCTACCAGTTGGAACTTCCTCTGCATCTTTCCAAGGTTCATGATGTTTTCCACATCTCGCAACTCAGGCGTTGCTTTTCGGATCCTATCCGTGAAGTGGACCACGAAACGCTTGATCTCCAAGATAACCTTTCATACCGAGAATACCCCGTGCGTATTCTTGATCAAGTTGAGCGTACCACTCGACATCGAAACCTCAAGTTTCTTAAAGTTCAATGGTCAAATCATTCTGAAAAGGAGGCAACTTGGGAAAGAGAGGATCGTCTCCGACTTGAGTATCCTGCGTTATTCCCGACGACTTCTAAATCTCGGGACGAGATTCTTTTGAGTGGGCGTGAGTTGTCACATCCCCGACACCTTAATCAAGTTAGCTTTGTGCTGATGTTTTCTTTGCATTGCATCTAGGAAATTTTCAACAAGAACAAAGTAAGTGGTGAAGGAAAACTCAAAAATCCTAGCCACTTCTCAAATTAAAGGAAAATTCAAACTAGTTAAAATCAATGAACCCAAAATGGCCTCAAGAAAAGTTCAATCTTTCTGATAATTCTTGGAAACAAATAAGCAATGAAGGAAACCATTTCTTTTATACTCTTGGCATTTTAAATAATTGCAAAAAGCTACTGCTTTCAAGTTTTAAATTTGAAATCAGAAACTTTAAGCTTTCAAAAATGTTGAAAACTTTAGGAATGGTTCGATACATTCCAACTAATATTCTGGTGTGTTCAAAATGTTTTTACAAACTATTTTAGGAGCTGAAATGAATCGCAAATAAATAGTTTTCAAAACAGAAACAAAACAGAAAAGAAAAGAGAAAGAAAAGAGGAAAAACCTTACCTGTCGCCGGCCCAGCCCACCAGGGGCTCCCCGGTCATCTTCCTCCTCCTGCCAGTAGGCAGGGGAGAAGATGAGCACGGCGGCCAAGCCGGCCACCTCCTGCCTGCCTGCTCGCTGCTGGAGGCCTCCAGGAGCGCCAGCGCGACGCTTGAGCCTTCTTATCCTCCTCCCCGCGGCTCTATCCTCTCCCCTAGGCCTCTCGATCCCCTTTCCCCTCTCGGATCTCTCTCTCCCCGAAGCTCCGATCGCCGTCGATCCGTCATCTCCCGGTCCTCCCCAACCCTGCCGGCAGCCTCACAAGATCCGCCGTGAGCTCCTCTTCCCGTTCCCCCTCTTCCCAAGGTTTTCCCCCTCCTTTAACCACGTTAGCCGCCGGAGCCCGAAGGTCCTCGTCGCCGGCCATGTCATTGTCGTCGTTGTGGTACTCAACTCGCGAGGCCGAGGTTAGGAATGAGCTCCTGGAACTCTGTAGATGGTGTAGGGCCCCTCTCCCAGCTTGCTAGTCCCCTGCATCGGCACTCCCGTCGATGCCCGAGCCGCAGCCGCCGCTGACCTCATCGCCGGCGTGGATTCCGGTGACCACCGGGTCCAGCTCCTCTCCCTTTAGATGCGGCGTTTCACTAGCTACCCGTAGCACTAAACCGCGCCCAAAACCGACGCCCGTAGCGCCGTTTAGCTCACTCCGGCGAGCCCTCCGCCGCGCCCGTGGTCGCCGCTAGCCATATTCCGGTGGGGGCCGACGTGGCCAGCTTAACCCAGTAGGTTTAAGCCTAATCTCTCGCTGACAGTGGGCCCAAGGTAAAGTCAAACTCAGTTAGGGGCTGGTCAGCGTGGGATTAGCCCCTGAGACGCTGACCAGTGGGTCCCTCCTGTCAGGTTTGACCTGATCAGGTCAGTTGACCTGCTGATGTCATGCTGATGCAGTAAAGGGATTTTCTAGTATAAAAATAATTCCAGAAATGTTTAAAACTTCTAAAATTCATAGAAATTAATCTGTAACTCCAATGAAAATAATGTATATATGAAAAAGTATCAGAAAAATTCAAGGAATCTGAATATGTCATTTTCAAACATGTTTGAAAATGTTACAGAACCCAAACACGTAGATTAATGAATAAGTTAATTCTTTTAATTACTTTGTAGATGGGATTTGGGAAATATTTAAATTTCACTATAAATGACATGATCAAACACAGTCCAAACTACAAACCAGCAACCTAACATGTCATACCATGCATGTTAAAAGCAAGTTGAGCTGAGCATCAGGTCGAATCAATTAAAATGGTATCCGAGAATACCTCGTTTGAAGTGATATTTGAATTTGATTCAAATCAACTTCAAACCTAATACATGTTAGCTATAATAGTATACCACCTTGCATCCTCATGCAATGCTCATGCATCATCTTGATTGCATATGTTTGATATTGATTGTTGTCATTCCCTTCGGTAGGCTCCGCTCCCCCGGATTCCACCGAATATCTGTCTGACGGATATTGTCACTCCTCTGAGCAAGAACGCAAGCAACCATTTTGATCATTCCGATAAATCCTTTGTTCTTGCTCCTGCACTTACTTATTGCATTAGGATCAAATGCTTCAACTGCTTTTGCCACGTTAGTTGAACCCACTTCCTTTGCATGACCTATCCTTGTCACAGTAAATAGCTGAACCTTGCAACCTAGCATACCTGGTAGTTGCTTGAGCCATGATGTGCCTTATCCTGCTATGCATGCTATGCTTAGAGTTGTGTATGGTCTGTCATCTGGGAGATGAACAGAATTGTGAGAATGTGTTTGGTAAGCAAAGGTTGTGTGTTGAACCTGATTTCGTAAAGGTACCGGTGAAAGGCTGTGTAGGAGTACATGGCGGGTTGTTTCATTGGAACCGTCCTTAGGAACTGAGTTCCGTGTATGTAATCCAAGATGAGATACTACCACATGATGGGGCCTGAAATATGACCCCGCTCGACTTATTAATTGCTTAGTACTCAGTCCAGGAGTTGCAAGTAGTTTCTGGTGTTTATAGTCATGCTGGAGGCCGTGCATGGTGCTGACCTGAGAGGTGGGCTGTGATGCGGTAGGCAGTGGCACGGTGTACCAAGTGGCACCCGGATGGTGGGCTTGGGAACCCTGCGCACATCGTTTGGGGCCGTGGCGGAAACCTCGGCCGGACTTCCGTGCGGGTTACCCTCAGATAGGCGATAGACCTGGACTAGGTACTAATGTGGTTAACGGTCGTGGCCGACTCCCTCGCTGGGCTTCCGCTTGAAGGTTGCCGAGGTGCATGACGTGCACATGGCGATAAGTGGCGAGAGCGTGTGTGACGAAGTACACCCCTGCAGGGTTATGATCTATTCGAATAGCCGCGTCCACGGATATGGACTACTTGGAGACATATGTTGTTCATAGATAACTTAAATGGCTACTCATAAAATTGCCAAGATAAGCCTGAGTGTCGTGGACGGCATTTCCGTATGGAGACGAAATGATTCCACGATGGAGTATTGTGTGTTGTTAGTGGACTCGTGTGCGAGTAATCAAGTTGTCAAAATTATTTAAAAATGCAAGTTGTCTAGCCACGAGTCAAATGCTGGCTTTCCGCATGAAACCCCACAATACCTTATTGATACATTGCATGAGTAGATAGTTATCCTAAATTCTTGCTGAGTACCTCCGTACTCATGTTTGATTAATAAATGTTGCAGAGGTTACTAATGACCCTAATGGAGGGTTCTTCATAGACATCGACGACGACTAGTAGCTGGTGTCCCAGCTACGATCTGGCCCTAGGTTGGGTTTGTAGTATAGTCAGGCCATGTGCCTTCTAGTTGCACCTGTCTGTACTCAGACAGTTTCAAACACTTCCACTGGCTTGTAACTGAATGACTGCTATTATGGGTCGTGAGACCCTTACTGTGTAATATTATGTGTGTGGCTCTTCCGAGCCTCTTAAATAAAGCTTGTATGTTTATGGTTATGTTGTGATGCCATCGATGTATCTATACATATCGGTATGCCATGCGTACGTGTGTCGTACTTGATATGCATGGGGTTCGATTACCTAGTCGTGAATCTTAGTAGCACTCCTTACAGGGAAATGTCCCTTTGTGATCCAACGAGCCATGGTAGCTCGCTACTGCTCCGGACACATTGGTTGACCGGCATGTGTCCTTCTTAGCTGCTGTGTCTGTCCCCTTTGGGGAAATGTCGCGCGATGTAATGGAGTCCTTGTAGCTTGCTACGACTCGTCTACACTCGCTGGTGACCGACACCTGCTTTGTTGGGTCATGTATGCCTATCCTTGTGCGGTACTGCCACTTTGGTTTATGACTAGACTTGTCGATCCGGGTTCTTTGACATTGGAATGCTAGTGATACAATTGCATACGTGAGTCAAAAGACGCAAATGGTCCCGGCTAAGGTAAGGCTGCAGCCGTGGGATTAACCATGCGTGAGACCGCAAAGGGATGCGATGTGTTACAGGCTGGATTCCTATGGCTTAGGATCGGGGTCCCGACAGAACTATCCTTCTTTCCTTTGCCGTTTCTCTTGAGACTAGTGGTCTTATTCACCATCAACACTTGATGTTCTTTACGGAGTTCTGACTCTATGAATTCCAGCATCGCGAATAACTCGCCGGGTGACTTGTTCATCCCTTGCATGTTATAGTTCAACCTTGTTGCATGAATGCTGTCAGTGATAGCCTCTTGCAGGAGTTCAATCCCCAGCTCAGCTAGACGGTTTGAGTACCCAGACATTTTAAGCACATGTTCACTGACACACGAATTCTCCTCCATCTTGAAAGCATAGAATTTATTGGAGGTCTCATACCTCTCGATCCGGGCGTTCTTCTGAAAGATAAACTTCAAGTCCTCGAACATCTCAAATGCTCCATGACGCTCAAAGCGACGTTCAATTCCCAGCTCTAAGCCATACAAGACTGCACATTGAACTACTGAGTAGTCCTCCTTGCGTGCTAACCAAGCGTTCTTGACATCTTGGTCAGCCGCGGCGGGTGGTTCATCTCCTAGCGCAGCATTAAGGACATAATCCTTCTTCCCATCTTGTAGGAGCAACTTAAGATTACGAGCCCGGTCTACCAAGTTGCTTCCATCATCTTTCAACTTAGCTTTCTCTAGGAACGTACTAAAATTCAGGGTGACTATAGCATGAGCCATTGATCTACAACACAAATATTTTCAAAGTGGACTTAGACTATGTTCAAGATAATTAGAGTTTAACTCATCAAATTACTTGCTCAACTCCCACTCAAAAAGTACATCTCTCTAGTCATTTGAGTGGTACATGATCAAAATTCACTAACTCATGTCCGATCATCACGTGAGTTGAGAATAGTTTCAGTGGTAAGCATATCTATGCTAATCATATCAACTATATGATTCATGCTCGACCTTTCGGTCTCATGTGTTCCGAGGCCATGTCTGCACTTGCTAGTTTGTTCCGCGTGTTCTGCGTGTTCCGCGTGTGCAACTCTTTTGCACCCGTTGTATGTGAACGTTGAGTCTATCACACCTGATCATCACGTGGTGTCTCGAAACGACGAACTGTAGCAACGGTGGACAGTCCGGGGGAACACAATTTCGTCTTGAAACTTTTAGTGACAGATCACCTCATAATGCTACTGTCTTTCAAAGAAAAATAAGGTACATAAAAGGATTAACATAACATGCAATTCATAAGTGACATGATATGGCCATCGTCATGTGCTTCTGGATCTCCATCACCAAAGCACCGACATGATCTTCTTGTCACCGGTGCCACACCATGATCTCCATCATCATGATCTCCATCAACGTGTCGCCTTTGGTTTTTTCATGGTACTTATGCTATTACTACTAAAGCTACGTCCTAGGAATATAGCAAACACATCTACAAACACAAATTTTAGTTTAAAGACAACCCTATGGCTCCTACCGGTTGCCGTACCATCGACGTGCAAGTCGATATTAACTATTACAACATGATCATCTCATACATCCAATATATGACATCACGTTATTGGCCATATCATATCACAAGCATACCCTGCAAAAACAAGTTAGACGTCCTCTAATTTGTTGTTGCATGTTTTACGTGGCTGCTATGTGTATCTAGTATGATCACATCTTACTTATCCAAAAACCACAACGGAGATGTGCAAATTGCTATTTAACCTCTCCAAAGACCGCCTCGGTCAAAACCAATTCAACTAAAGTTGAAGAAATCGACACCCGCCAGTCATCTTCATGCAACAAGGTTGCATGTCAATCGATGAAACCAGTCTTTCAAAAGCGTATGAATAATGTCTGTCCGGGCCGCTTCAATCCAACAATACCGCCGAATGGAGAAAAGACTAAGGAGGGCAGCAAATCGAACATCACCGTCCACAAAACCCTTTGTGTTCTACTCGAGATAACATCTATGCATGAACCTAGCTCATGATGCCATTGTTGGGGAACATTTCATCGGAAACAAAAAATTTCCTACGCACCCGAAGACCTATCATGGTGATGTCCATCTACAAGCGGAGATTTGGATCTATGTACCCTTGCAGATCACACAGCATGAAGTGTTAAGAAACTCGGTTGATGTAGTGGAACGGACTCACATCCCTCGATCCGCCCCACGAACCGTCCCGCGATCCGTCCCACGATTCGTTCCAATCTAGTGCCTAACGGACGGCACCTCCGCGTTTAGCACACGTACAACTCAATGATGATCTCGGCCTTCTTGATCCAGCAAGCAAGACGGAAAAGTAGATGAGTTGTCCGGCAGCGTGACGACGCTCCGGTGGTGGTGATGATCTACTCCTGCAGGGCTCCGCCCGAGCTCCGCAGAAATACGATCTAGAGGAAGAACTATGGTGTCTAGATCTGAGTTGCACGTGGCAAAAGATGTCTCAAATCAGCCCTAATACACCACTATATATAGGAGGGAGGGGGGAGGAGGCTTGCCTTGAGGGCCAATCCCTCAAGGGGTGCGCCGGCCAAGGGGGAGGTGGACTCCCACCCCAATTTGGTTTGGGGGAAGGAGTCCACTTCTTCCTTCCCGCCTCCTCTTTTTCCTTTTCTTTTTCTTTTCTTTTTGGTATTTCCATAAGTGTCGCCATGGGCCTCTTGGGTTGACTCGAGCAGCCCACTTGGGACTTGGGGCGCCACCCTATGACCTTGGGCTCACTCCCGGGTGGGTGGGCCCCTCCCGGTGAACTACCAGAACCACTTCGTCACTCCCGGTACACTACTGGAATTGCCCGAAACTTTCTGGTAACCAAATGAAACCATCCTATATATCAATCTTTGTTTCCAGACCATTCCAGAAATCCTCGTGACGTCCGTGATCTCATCCGGTGCTTAGAACAATATTCAGTAACCACACATATAACTCAACTATACTGAAACATCATCGAACCTTAAGTGTGCAGATCCTGCGGGTTCGAGAAATATTTAGACATGTCCCGAGGTACTCCTCGGTCAATATCCAATAGCTGGACCTCGATGCCCATATTGGATCCTACATATTTTCTGAAGATCTTATCGGTTGAGCCTCACTGTCAAGGATTCATATAATCCCGTATGTCATTCTCTTTGTCCTTCGATATGTTACTTGCCCGAGATTTGATCATCGGTATCCGTATACCTATTTCAATACCCTTACCAGCAAGTCTCTTTACTCGTTCCGTAATAAAAGATCCCGTGACTTACACTTAGTCACATTGCATGCAAGGCTTGTGTGTGATGTTGTATTACCGAGTGGGCCCCGAGATACCTCTGCGTCACAGGAGTGACAAATCCCAGTCTTGATCCATACTAACTCAAAGGACACCTTCGGAGATACGTGTAGAGAACATTTATAGTCACCCAGTAACGTTGTGATGTTTGATGCACACAAGGTATTCCTTCGGTGCGAGTGAGTTATATGATCTCATGGTCTTAGGAACAAATACTTGACACGCAGAAAACAATGCAATAAAACGACATGATCAATATGCTACGTTCATAGTGTGGGTCTAGTCCATCACATGATTCTCCTAATGATGTGATCCAGTTATCAATTGACAACACTTGCACATAGTCAGAAAACCTTGACTATCATTGATCAACTGGCTAGCCAACTAGAGGCTTGCTAGGGACATTGTTTTGTCTATGTATCCACACATGTATCTATGTTTTCATTCAATACAATTATAGCATGGATAATAAACGATTATCTTTAAACAGGAAGTATAATAATAACTATTTATCATTGCCTCTAGGGCATATTTCCAACACCCCAGGCGTAGGCTCGTCAACAACTGGATCTGCATGCTCATTTGATTGGAGCCGCGTCTCGCGTCTTTGCTCGATGGTGGTGCATGCATCCTTCCCGTGTCTGCCCTTCAAAACCTAATGTTGGTCTCCTTTCAGCCACTGGTCCATCGAGGCATAGGGTACCTCGTCTTGTGCACCGGACTGGCGGGACGGTTGCTGTTGTCGCAGGGCGACTACACCGTGAGATCCCCGTCAGCCTTGGGTCCGGTACTGAGCCATGTTGGGGCCGCTTATGAGGGACCCCCTACCTCTGGCTTATTGCAGTTTGCAATGCTCAGCAGACTCTCGATGGTCGTCATCTAGTCTTGTATCTTCTCCGGCAAGAGCGGGAAATTCAGCAAAAGCTTGGCACGCACTAGTGCTTCCTCCATGGTCTTAAGCATGGAACGGCGTGAGGAACGGGTTGCGCTTCCACTCACGACTGTTCTAGGAGGAAAGATCCCCCATCTTGTCGTACGTTGCACACCCTCTTCTGGGAGGTTGACCCTGATCTTGGTCCTGCGCGCCCTGAGAATGGCATGCAGTGGTCTTGTTTGCATGTCACCCAGGGTCGTCGCCCCTCGGAAGGGCGTGGTGGAGGCCAGCTCGCCACCCCTGTTGCCACACCTCCTCTAGCAACGGTGTTGTCTCCCGGTCTCCATAGGCGCTCCTTGCGCCACCATAATGACAAGGTCGGGTTTACGGCTCGCGGAACTCTGCATGGTGTTGTGGTTGCGCTCACCCGCACGGTGAGCGTGACGATTTCGCTCGTCGACATCGCCCTAGCCGCGTGCTCTCGCATCTTAGACGAAGATGGGACAACCATAGGCATGTTCCTGACCTTCTTGTGAGCCATGACCATTTTTGAACATGCCGATTAAGGCACGCATAATTGGAGGAAGATTTGCATAGGAGATTCCCCCCTACCTAGTGCGCCAAATATGTCGGGGTGTGAAGGACGATCTATGGGATCAATGTGGTCCCTTGTGGTTCAGGTGGGTTCACACATGCACAAAGAGCATCATCAAACACATATGCACTCTAAGGGTTTTATACAGCTTCGGGCCCCTCGGAAGAATAAAACCCTATGTCCTGTGTTTGGGGATTATGTGTGTGTGTCCAAGTAAAAGAGCGCGACAATCCGGCAAGGATGAACGCGGAGCACAGCTACGCATGCAAATGGACAAAGAGTTGACCTTTATAAGGGTAGCCATGGACTTCCTTTATAGTGTAAGGGGCTACCACATTGGTTAAAATGGTCTTGTGTTAGAGTAAACAGTGGCTACTATAGCTACCAGAACTGTTGACTGAAGCTATAGTTGTGCATACCCAACCTTGACGGATAAGGACAAACGCTTTAAACGCGTCATGTGGTGTCACGCTTGCGACGTCTGCTGGAAAGGATTGGCTCTCCTTATGTGTCGTTCGCCCAGCTACCTTCTATTCTCTTGCCACGCCATAGAACGGGTGTCATTAAAATTGTTTCATGCCCCTTGCTGCTGTGAGGGGCTTCTGACAAGCCCGCAACAAACTTCCTGCCCGTGCGACACCTCGCTGATATTCATAATCATCATGATGAGGTGGAGCGGCGGAGATGTGGAGGAGCCCCACCGGGCCCGATGTCTTTTGGGTCTTCTCCCACCGGCAAGGTGGCTTGTCGGGGGCTTGGTGTTGTTGCTTGTGGTTGAGCCGTCGTCCGGTAGAGTTCTTCTGGACGAGGAGACCGATGTCGTCTGTCCACAAGTCAGGTACTAGGGGACCCATTTTCAAGTACACCGATAATGAATGTCTTCAACTGAAAATTTTGATGCTTTCTTGAAGACTTTGAAAATCAATAAAAATGGTGTGACCTTGAAGGTATTGATGTGAGGACTATTGTGAAGACTTATGTTTTCGTAGTTTCATTCCCTCTTTTTGAGTCATAGGACCATCTTACTATTAAAGAGGGTCAAGGTAATAATAAGGAAAAATTTCCAAGTGATGCTCATCTCAAAGCCTACACATATCCAATCCTTCGAGTATAGCCTTTGGAAATATCTTATAGTTGAGTCAAATTCTTGAGTAACAGGGACAATATTCTTCTAGTCTGTATGGAAATTGGTTAGACTGAGGAGTCGGGATTTTGCGAGTGTGAATTCCCTATAGTAAGAAACATGATAGCTTTGAGTACTTTCATAGTTCAAAATTACGACCATGGCCGCACTTAGTGCCATATTTCCCAATACATCTTATCCACATAATATTCATATCATTTGTGGGCATTTATGTCATATCATATCGGGTTATGCCCTGGCTATAAATAGCCTCCCCCACAACCACTAACTGGTTGGTTGCTTTGAGACAGAACTTGACTAGTGTCATTTGAGAGCAACCCATTGTCTGAGGCCTTCGAGAGAAAATCATCAGTGAGGAAAAACCCAAAAACCCAAAACCCAAACATCTAAAACCCAAAGTGATTGAGCATCACTCAAGAGATTGTTCTTGTGTGGAACTGACGCTTTTTACATTTGAAGACTGTGCATCTTCTAGATGGTTCGACATCAATGGTCTAGAGCATCCAAGAGGAAACTTTGGATTGCCGGGTGACCGAATTTGCTAGGGTTTGGAAGTCTCTCCTGAAGACTTGCCAGGAGTGTTGGGCAAAGTATGTGTGACCTTAGCTCAAGGATAATACGGTAATGATTGTGTGTCCTGGGACTATGTGTCCTTTGGTTTAAATACCAAGATGCTCCAAACCAGACGTACAACTGCCAAAGCAGTTGGAACTGGGTCATCAAATCATCTTCTTCACCGAGCCCCTAGGTCTATTTCCTCAAACCTTTCATTTCCTCGAATACTTGTGGATGAAATTGATCATTACTATTTGACGACTTTGACTGAAGACTTCCTCAATTTCCTCAACCCAAATTCTTTAGTTACGTTGTTCTTCACGTGCTTATCCTATTTAGACGCTACTTGTACTCTGTGTAAGTTTTGTTTCAACATCATGACTATGCTACTGCTCTACCGTGCATGCACTTGAGTACTTATTCCCCTACTAGTAACTAGTCACATAGAAAGTTCCTCAACTAGTAATTCCTCGGCGACAAATTTGTAAAAATTGCCTATTCACCCCCTCTAGACGATATCACGCACTTTCATATATATTTAGTATCTCTTTTTTAACATAGTACAAATGCAAAACCTCATATACACGCACAAACATTCACCCCTATGAACGTACACATGCATATCCTACCCCTATGAGCACCTCCAAAAGATTTAGCCGGCATATCATATAGAAATTTATGATGTCACCCTATGAAGGTACACACACACATCCTACCCCTGTGACCACCTCCGAGAGACTGAGTCGACATATCATCTATAAATTTACGAAGTCACCATAGGAACCTCGTTGTCGAAACGAATGACTCCTGCCACTCAATGCATATCGCCGGAAATCCTGAAATAAATCCAGGAATAGATGTGACCACGAGGACTTGAACCATGTTGGGTCGGGGATACCATAATCTATCTCGTAGGGCACGCAAGCTCGCGTGTTTACATACCCGGATACCCACTAGTTGACATCCTTTATATATGTATGCACTGTCAGCCGTCTTGCGCGTGTGCGAACCAACCTGTAGTTGAGTTGTTAGAGGCACGGTGGTATCCCTAGCCACATGGGTTCAAGTTGTGGCACTCGCATTATTCCTGAATTTATTTCTAGGACTTCTGGCGGTGCTTATTCAGTGGGAGAAGACATTCCCGTCGATGATGAGGTTCCTACGGTGATTTCGTAAATCTCAGGATGATATGTCTGCTTAGTCTATCGAAGGTGCTTATAAGGGTAGGATATGTCTCTGTGCGTTTATAAGGATGAGTGTATGAACATCTTTATAAGCTCTTGCGTCTATACTTCGTTAAAGAAAAGTACCCGATGTACACAAAGCATGTAAGGACATTGGGTGCAAAAGCTACCCCCGAGAGGCTGGCTATTAATTGATCATTTGGCAAGTAAAGATTTACTTGCGTTCATAAAAGGAGGAAGAAAGAAATAAAATCTTGTGTGGTACTTGTGCGGCATGATACAAAGAATCGGTAAGAGCATTTACAACCAGACCTGTCATATCCGTTTTAAATGTCTCATAAGGTGTGCGGTTAGTGACCAGTCACAAAAACGCAACCCAACTAAACCTCTCAACTACATCTCCAATGCCTGGACTGACCAAGGACCCTCATATTTATGAGGACTCGCGGACGCACCCGGTCAGTCCGCTAGGTAGGACATCCCTTGAATAACCTTTTCACTTTTCTCATTCATTCCTTTTCTTCACACTGTTCGTCTCCACCAATTACGAGCAAGTGACCAGACAGATAAGAAAAAAATATGAGAACTATAGTTGCGTGGACGAAGAAGTATGGGTTTCAAAGGGATACACCCAATCACAGACCGGACACGCCTGCACGCATATGGCGATCATATTTGCTAAGTCCGGCTCTAGATGCTCTAAGTCTTCAAATTTTGGATGCATAACAGCTTTGTTTCCTTCTCTTTGTGTACATTTGGATGTCAAGAAGAAATATGGGAGGAAAGAAATCGGCAGCTGCGCCCTGCTTGCCATCCGTCCAACTCCATGGGTTGACTATATAAAGCTAGCTAGCGTAAGTCTGTCGCAATGGATTGTATTATGCGTGTCGGGGCTCTAGGACCGAGGGTGCCCAGGCCCGTTGTCCTATGGTCCAGGGACCACTGTGCTTTGTGGGCCTCAAAGCGCCCCTATCAAGCATCAGGTACATGGCGCTCATGAGGACCCTTCCTCATGAGGGGCCGCTCGCGGGGCCCTCTCCCAAGAAGGTTCCTTGTGGGGCTCGCGAGGGGGATGTACCTCCGAACACCCTTCCTCCTGAGTGGCGGATCTGCCAGGGGCCGCTTGCCAGGGTCACACGGCCAGGCCTTCCCATGTAGGTGATGTGAGCTACTCTGCGCGGCGCCAGGACTGGTGCATACGGAGAGGCTTTCCCTTTGGTGTTAAGGGGACCGAGGCCGGCTGCGAGGTACCAAGGCGACCCACGGAAGGTTTCCTAGTTAGTGAACGAAGACGAAGGATGGGGGCTCGGCAGGATGGAGGTCACCCCCGAGCACACCTGTGCGTCACTAAGAGAAGCTTTTGCAGACGAAGACCACCTTTTCCATGGCGAGCGAGAGTCTTATCCCCTTTCAAAATGGTTGTTTTTGCCGCCCTTCCTGCCGATTTTGTTTTCGGGGGAAGAGGACCAAGGACAGTATAAAAGAGAACCCACCTTTGTACCCTTCTTTCACCTCGAGCATCTATCCAAGCAGGAGTAGGGTTTTACGCCATATCATGCCCCGAACCTGGGTAAACTGCCATGCGTCCGAGCTCGTCTTCATAGCTCGTGCCACCGTAGAGCCGTCGTGAGGTTGAGAGGTTGAACAGGGTTGGAGAGCGAGCGCACCCTAGTGTGCAGCCGCTCCTCTACTCCGGTTTCGCTCCGTCTTAATCAACCCCATGCCCGACGCTCGCCGTGTGTGCGCCGAGCGCAGGGCTGCACGGGTCGTGGTGACCACGCGCGGACGTCTCGACGTCACTCTGCTGGGGCCGATGCCGTGACCACCAACCCTACGGCCCGCGAGCAGCAAGCTTCGTCCGTGCACCCTTCCGTGCAATGGTAAGGCTGCACCACAAGGGCTTCCTGCTCCCCCGCCCGTATGGAGTGGGCGAATGCGCAGACGATCCTATTCATGGGCCGCGAGCTACTTCGTTACCGCTCGATGGATGCCGGCTATGACGCGTTGCTGACCCGCATCGCCCAACTCATCAACGCCCTCGAGGAAGCCCCAGTACCATCTTGCTCGCTCAGTCCTCCTCCATCCTGCGACAACAAGGAGGCTCAAGGGGCACTGTCGCCTCCCCTGCCGTGCGTGGTGGCCGTGTCGAGCCTGAGTGTGGTGCGCGCCCCGGAAGCCCGCCTCGCGAGCTGCCGCCACGCGCCCATGGGGGTGGAGAGAACTATGAGATCATCTGCACAAAGTGTCGATGGCCACGCGTGCGGTCCACGAGAAGCAACGCCAGCGCCTTGACAGGGTCGTCCAAGAAGTCGCCGCCACCAAGTGTCAGAACCAGGCTGCACTCGCGCATGTCGGCCATGCTAGCACTGTGCATTGCCGGTACTTCAACCGCGAGCTGTGCAGGGTGGCTTGGCCACCAAGTTCAAGCCCAACCTGCCCCTGCGCTACGACGGCTCCCTCGACCCCGCGGAGTTCCTGCAGCTCTACACCGTGAGCGTTCAAGCGGCGGGCGGCAACGACAAGGTCATGGCGAACTAGCTCCAGATGGCGCTTAAGGACGGCGCACGGTCCTGGCTCCTGAACCTGCCCGAGGACTCAATCTCTTCATGGAGCAACCTCTGTGAGGTGTTCGTCGCACCCTTCAAGGGCACGCACGACCTCCCCCTTTCCGTCAATGACCTGCGGTGCTGCAAGCAGCGCCCCGACCAGACCCTTTGCAAGTACATCCAGAGGTTCACCCACGTGCGCAACAAGATCCCGTGCGCCACCGATGAGTAAGTCATCATGGCGTTCACTAACGGTGTCATGGATCTCACGATGTGCCAAAAGCTCACCGTCAACGACACCCACATCACGTCCATGGAATTGTTCAACTTGGCCGCCAAGTGCGCGAAGGCTGAAGAGGGTCACCTATTTGCCAGCGACAACCCTAACGACGGGCCCGAGGACACCTAGGCTAAGGGCAAGGAGGCCAAGAGCAAGGGGCATTTCATGCTCGCAGCCGAGCTCGAGAAGAAGTGTGGTCCGAGCAGAGCATGCCCAAGAAGGTGCGCCATCCGTACTACATCTACAATGATGTGCACAACCATGAAATCGAAGATTTCCAGGAGCTCAGGGTCCTCGGGAAGAGCGATTCATCCGGTGCACGGAGCATAATGTGGGGACCCCGACTTATGAGACGAGATCGTCGAATGAACGTGCTCAGTGATCCCAGAGATCAATGCTCACTAAACACACAAATATTGAATATTAAGAATCTTACATCCAACAAACCGTTTAATACAACAAACGACTATCAAGGTCGAGTCTCACATAGGTAGGGCCCATAAGGCCAATCATACCGATACAAGTACTAGCGGAAATCTTGGGAATAAACGGGACCCATGCCATCAGCCTTCACCAGCAGGCATTCTAGTTGGGAAGCGTCCCAGTTCGCGTGTCCGTCTCTGATGATGAAATCTTCTCCAAACTCCGAGTCTCCCATGTCTGGTCAATAGCATAACCAGTGGCAAGCCAGTGAGTACATTGAATGTACTTCCAAACAGCCCATGATATGGATAATGTAGTTTGTATGATAATAAGTGATATGCAACATAGGTGGAAAGATAGCTTAGAATGTAAATAAACATGATCATAGACGGGTGTGGGTATGCAACATAAGCTAGATGGTATTTAGAAGAACAGGTTACAAATATCAACATATCTTCATAGGGCTGAACAGTTTGGGTTCACCCGATATGCCAAGTCACCAAACTTGGTCATATCAACTCTTTCATATAGCTCTTTTGAACACACACACACACACACACACACACACACACCTGGTTTATCCGGAAACAGCTGGACGTAGTTTAAGCAGGATTACCCAACTCTCCTTAACCGTGGACACTGCTATTCGTATATGTTTACACTCTACAAAGGTTCTATGTTGTACCCGCGAGATCCGGGAAACTTCCATGTCATCCATGACTCGCGGTATATAACATACCCAAGTAAGTACCCGATTATTGCCTTTCCCATGACGATACTAGACACAAAGTTCCACTCGATTGGTACCCAACCCACATGATGTACGTCTTACGAGCACCGTCTCTAGACTGTATCATCCATGCAAGGACCAACGATGTGCCCGGAACACGTAAAAACTGCATAGTCGACCTACCTGGTACGTCCCCGTCACGAGAGTGACCACATATCACTCCCGCCACTAGTAATGTGGCCTCTTTGCTAGAACTGACCAAAGTAGTCAACAAAGCCCCGTCCCATAAAGGGGTATCATGGTCGTACATGTAGGGTTGGGACGGTCGACACATCATCAATCTAATCTTGTTTCTGAAACCACTCACACCAAATATACCCGGTGCACCACTGATACGTCTCCATCATATCTACTTTTCCAAACTCTTTTGCCCTTGTTTTGGACTCTAATTTGCATGATTTGAATGGAACTAACCTGGAGTGACGCTGTTTTCAACAGAATTGCCTTGGTTTTATTTTTATGCAGAAATCAAAGTTCTCCAAACGTCCTGAAAATTTACGGGGAGCAGTTTCGGAAAATAAGAAAAATATCTGTGCCAAGTTCCACCTCAGGGGGTGGGCTAGTGTGCCACAAGCACTACTGGAATCAGAGATTTTTCCGTCTGCCTAGTCTTTGCCGTCTGCTAGCTGACGACAAAGACACTCTTTGCCATCAGCTTCAGCAAAACTGACGGCAAAGAACTGGCTGATGGGAAAGAAGGTCTTTGCCAGCAGTCAACTCTTTGCCGTCTGCCGCAGACGGCAAAGAAGGGGCCAGCAGACGGCAAAGAAGCTCATCTGGCCGGGGGAACCTTAGGTCAAACTACTCCCTTCTTTGCCGTCTGCTGGCTGATGGCAAAGATGCTAGAGGCAGACGACAAAGAGAATAGACCCCTTTGCCGTGTGCCAGCAGACGTCAAAGGTCTTTAATCTAGTAACGGCTGTCCTGCCCCTGCCGCGGCCCTCTCTCTCTCTCAAACGGCCCCTCCCTCTCTCTCTCCTCCCCCAACGCCCAACGCCGCCACCACTGTCGCCCGGCCACACCCGACGCCGCCCCGGTGCCCCTGGTGCCTCCCCGAAGCCCCACAACCCCCCCGGTGCCCCCTGGTGCCACCCCTGAAGCCCCACCGCCGGCGCCCCGTGGTGCCCCTGGTGCGCCCCCGCTGCCCCACGCCCGGCGCCCCTGGTGCCGCCCCCGCAGCCGCACCGCCGGCGCCGCTGGCCCAGCCACTGCCCCCCAGGCCTCGGCGCCGCCCCCGCAGCCCCACTGACGGTAAGCCCATCCACCCCCGCCCCCTTGATTTTTTATTTTTTGGTATTTAGTTTTTTGGAATTGGATTATAACTACCGGCATGATTTTTTATTGTTGTTGTAGTAGTTGTTCTTGTTATTGTAGTTGTTGTTGTTATTGTAGTTGTTGTGGCATATATAGTTTAGTTGGTAGGTTAGTTAATTAGTAGTTTTAGTGGTAGTTTAGTTAGTTGGTAGATTTAGTTAGTTAATTAGAAGATTTAGTAGGCAGTTTAGTGGTAGATTTTGTTTTGTTATTTAGTGGTAGCTAGATTATTTTTTAGTTACTTAGTGGTAGATTCTGTTTTTGTTATTTTTTTGCTGTTTAGTGCTATCTAGGTTTAGCGATAGGTTTAGTTAGCTTCGTTAGTTAGGTTAGTTAGTTAGTTAGCTTAATCGAAAGAATAGGAAGAAGAAGAAGAGGAGGAGGAGGAGAAGAGGAGATGCGCAGGAGGAGGAGGAGAAGAAGAAGAAGAAGAGGAGGAGGAGGAGGAGAAGACAAAAATAAGAAGGAGAAGAAGAAAAGAAGAAGAAAAGAAGAAGAGATGAAGAAGAGAAGAAGAGAAGAAAAATACCTTCTCCTTCTTCTCCTCCTTCTTCTCCTCCTTCTCCTTCTTCTTGATTTCTTCTTCTTCTTCTCCTCCTCCTCTTTCTTCTCCTCTATCTTATTCTCCTTACCTTATTTTCCCCAACAATGAGATAATTAGCCCATTTAGCTAAAAAATGGCCATTCTTCTCCTCTTTCATATTATCCTTGCTTTAATTAACCCAACAATGACATAATTAGCCCATTTAGCTCCAAAATACCATAATAATCTCAAAATGGCATAAGAACCTTGGTTAGCTCATTAATATTATATACTTAGCTTGTTTTCCTCTAAAATGGGATAATTAGCCCATTTAGCTCAAAAAAGACATAATTAGGTAATTTAGCTCCAACAAGAGGAGAAGAGGAGAAGAAATAGGCAAAATGAAAAGAAAGAAGAACAAGAAGAAGAAGAAGAGAAGAAGGTGAAGGAGGAGGAGGAGGAGGAGGAGAAGGCCAAGGACCTTCTATCCTTATCCTCCTCCTCCTTCTTCTTGATTTCTTCTTCTTCTCCTCCTCCTCCTCTTTCTTCTCCTCTTTCATATTATCCTTGATTTAATTAACCCAACAATGACACAATTAGCCCATTTAGCTCCAAAATACCATAATAAGCTCAAAATAGCATAAGAACCTTGGTTAGCTCATTAATATTATATACTTAGCTTGTTTTTCTCTAAAATGGGATAATTAGCCCATTTAGCTCAAAAAAGACATAATTAGGTAATTTAGCTCCAACAAGAGGAGAAGAGGAGAAGAAAT
Source organism: Hordeum vulgare subsp. vulgare (assembly GCF_904849725.1). NCBI lineage: Eukaryota > Viridiplantae > Streptophyta > Magnoliopsida > Poales > Poaceae > Hordeum > Hordeum vulgare. The sequence continues at coordinate 256,109,735 of NC_058520.1, read as the reverse complement.
AGGCAAAATGAAAAGAAAGAAGAAGAAGAAGAGAAGAAGAGAAGAAGGAGAAGGAGGAGGAGGAGGACGAGGACGAGGACGAGGAGGAGAAGGCCAAGGACCTTCTATCGTTCTCCTCCTCCTCCTTCTTGATTTCTTATTCTTCTCCTCCTCCTCCTCTTTCTTCTCCTCTTTCATATTATCCTTGCTTTCATTAACCCAACAATGACATAATTAGCCCATTTAGCTCCAAAATACCATAATAAGCTCAAAATGGCATAAGAACCTTGGTTAGCTCAGTAATATTACATACTTAGCTAGTTTTCCTCTAAAATGGGATAATTAGCACATTTAGCTCAAAAAAGACATAATTAGGTAATTTAGCTCCAACAAGAGGAGAAGAGGAGAAGAAATAGGCAAAATGAAAAGTTAGAAGAAGAAGAAGAACAGAAGAAGAAGAAGAGAAGAAGGAGAAGGAGGAGGAGGAGGAGGAGGAGGAGGAGAAGGCCAAGGACCTTCTAGTCCTTCTCCTCCTCCTCCTTCTCCTCCTTCTTCTTGATTTCTTCTTCTTCTCCTCCTCCTCCTCTTTCTTCTCCTCTTTCATATTATCCTTGCATTAATTTCCGCAACAATGACATAATTAGCCCATTTAGCTCCAAAATGCGATAATAACCTCAAAACGGCATAAGAACCTTGGTTAGCTCACGAATATTATATACTTAGCTTGTTTTCCTCTAAAATGACATAATTGGAATATTTGTGTTGATCGGGTGGATTTACATGTGATAGTTGTCTCATCGCTGTGAGGTCTGCTGTGCGAAGACCTGCCAGTGCGTTGTACGAGCTCGCCCCTGCATTCGTGGGTCAGTACAAATTTCATCTCCTCCCCGCCCCTTCATTTACTGTGGCTCGGTTTCCGGATGAAACTTTCTAGATTTAGGTAATTCAATTAATTTATCAGTATGCGTGACCAGTATGCGTCTCCCGTTCGAAAGGGCGACATCTATAAATATGCATGTCTTTGCATATTTATAACCGTCACCCTTTCGAATTGTCCAACATTATCCATGGACAGCCCGAGTATGTGTAGATTGGGTTTGTTTTCCCGTATGCTGTGCTCTGGATCCGATGCAGAATTTTGTCAGTGCTTCCCTGTTGTTCTCCGAATGCACATCCTCTCTGTTTATTGTGGAGGCGTGTATCAGGAGAACAGCGGGGAGGTGCTGCCGAAATTTTGCATTGGATCCGGAGGAGAGCATGGGAAAACGAACCCAATCTACACATACTCGGGTGGGATTAGGACCTATCTTTACCTATTAGCGTGTAGGTTGCCTGGACGTAATAAAAATGGCGAACCTGATTAACCGATGAATATAAATGCTAAATTATATATAAATATATTTCTTCTGTCTTTAGTAGCTACGCAAGATGAGTGATCGTGCATGGATGTATACCGGTCACCCTAGTCAGAAAGAGATGACTAAAGAATGGTTTTTAAAAACAAAGGAATTTGTGAAAGCCGCATTCGCAAATGGCCAGGAAAGAAACTATTGCCCCTGTCCTGGATGCGACAACTATAAAAAGACGGCAGAGGCTGTAATGATTAAACACCTGCAGAGGAGGGGTTTTAAGCCTAATTATACGGTGTGGACATTTCATGGTGAGTCTATACAACGCACAAGAGCTGAGGTGGTCCGTCGTCGCACGGACGAGCATGCTACTGGGTTCTAAGACATGGTGCAAGACTTTGATGATGCTCGGGATTCGGAAGATGAGATAGAGGAATCTACAAAGGCCTTTTCTGAAATGTTGGAGTCTTCAAAACGTCCTCTCCATGAGCACACTGAGCTCTGTCAGCTGGATGCAATTGCACAAGTAATGGCTCTGAAGGCTCAGTTCCACTTGGGAAGAGAATGCTACGACGCGATGATGACACTATTTGGACGTTTCCTACCCAAAGGCCATGTCATGCCTGCAAACCTGTACCAGTCGGACAAAATACTTCGTGTACTTAACATGCCCTATGAGAAGATAGATGCATGTGAGAAAGGATGTGTCTTATTTAGGAAGGAGTGTGCACACTTGGACTATTGTCCCAATTGCGAGTCTTGCAGTTATCTTGTGGTAGACAACAGTATGGGTGAGAAGAGGCAGACCAAAATCGCAGTTAGTGTTCTTCGGTATATGCCAATCGTACCAAGACTTCAACGTATTTTCATGGTTGAAGAGATAGCCAGACAGATGACATGGCACAAATTGGGCAAAAGAACCGAACTAGATGCGGATGGGAATAAGATGATGGTACACACATCGGATGAGGAAGCGTGGAAACATTTCGATGGATTGCATCAGGACAAAGCGGCAGATCCAAGAAATCCTCGAGTCTGCGCCACCATGGATGGTTTTAATCCCTTCGGCATGACGGCAACCCAATACAGTTGTTGGCCTGTATTTGTCATTCAACTCAATCTCCCCCCCGGGCAGATTATGCAAAGAAAGAACATATTTCTGACGTTGATAATTCCAGGGCCCAATTATCCGGGGAAGAATATGAATGTGTACCTGCAACCTCTTAAGGATGAATTGGAAGAAGCTTGGGAAAATGGGGTCAAGACATACGATGCCGCTAGAAAAGAAAACTTCAAAATGCATGTGTGGTACAGGTACTCTATGCATGACTTGCCAGCGTATGCGCTATTCTCTGGATGGTGTGTGCATGGAAGGTTCCCGTGCCCCCAATGCAAGGCAGCTCTTCAGTTTCATTGGTTGCAGGAGGGTCGGAAGTATTCTTGCTTTGACTTGCATAGACAGTTCCTGGATCCTGACCATCAGTTCAGAAAAGACAAGAAGAACTTTACCAATGGTAAAGTTGTCAAAAGCTTGGCACCACCTTCGTTCACAGGCCAACAAATCCTGGATCAGTTAAACGCCGTCGAGCCTGATCCAGAGCGTCCAGGGTATTTCAAGGGGTATAATTCAAAACATGCCTGGAGTCACAAGCCATGCTTCTGGGATCTGCCTTACTTCAAAGACCTCCTTCTTCCACACAATATCGACATGATGCACACTGAAAAGAATATCGAAGAGGCTATTTTTGGTACATTGTTCGACATAGATGGGAAGACAAAGGATAATATTAAGGCTAGAGTCAATCAAGAGACACTATGTCATAGACCGTTATAAAACATGCGAGAAGGCAAAGGAAAGCAGAAGTGGTCGAAGCCAAAGGTCTGGTTCAATCTTGGAAGGCCAGCTATGAGGGAAATTATCTTCTGGGTCAAAATGCACTTGATGTTCCCCGATGGGTATGCAGCGAATCTAAAGAGGGGAGCGAGTCTTGAAAAATTAAAAATCTTTGGTCTCAAGAGTCATGATTGGCACATATGGCTAGAGCGGGTAATGCCGGTGATGTTACGTGGGTTTATTCCTGAGGATGAATGGCTAGTACTGGCAGAGCTGAGCTATTTCTTCCGTGTTCTTTGTGCAAAAGAATTGTCGCCTGGCGTGGAAGAAGACATGGAGGAGTTTGTACCGGAGTTGTTGTGCAAGTTAGAGAAGATCTTTCCACCGGGCTTCTTTAATCCAATGCAGCATTTGATTTTACATCTACCGACCGAGGCAAGATTGGGTGGGCCCGTGCAAGATCGTTGGTGCTATGCAACTGAGAGGATGCAGAAGACCCTTCGAGTTAAATGTAAAAATAAGCATAGAATTGAAGCATCGATGGCTAAGGCATTCGTTACTGAGGAGGTGGAAAACTTTGTGAGAGCACACTACGAAGCCAAAAAACATCATTTCAATAATCCGAAGCCTCGGCACAATGATGGAGACCCTAAAAAAGGTGGGTCCAACCTCAGCCTATTCAAAGGGAAGCTCGCACCAGCCGGTGCTTCGAAACCAATAACGTTGGATATCGAAGAATGGCGGAACAACCTAACAGAAGTGCGGCCGTACATCGAGTGAGTTCTCGGCACATTTTCCCGTAACTTCTAATTCATTTGAACTGCTCTTATTCCCGGATATTTCAAATAGCCGTTACGTCGTCAAATTCTCGGTTGGAGCGGTGATCGAAAATGATTCCGTCGAAGAGTATGAGCTGCTGTCAAAGACAGGAGGCGGCTATCCTGGTTTCATCTCTTGGTTCAAACAAACGGTAATTATCAATAATGGACCATTTCATTCTTGGTCTAACTTGCGGCTAATGCAACAACCATTTTGTATTAAACTTGTAGGCTAATTCAGAGTCTATGGGCGCCGAATTGAGACAAGTCGCTAATGGTTTTGACTATAAGGTCCGTTCATTTGAGAAATACAACATCAACGGGTATCTCTTTCGTACCTTTGGCAAAGAGCTATCTATGCCCGACCAGAAATCTACAAATTGTGGTGTCTCTGCTATCGGCAAAGGTGTTATCGAGTATTATGGAAGAGTTGAAGCAATTTATGAACTTCAATTCTATGGTGAAAACCCACCGAACGTCGTAGTCTTCAAATGTTATTGGTTCCAGCCGAAAAAGACTAGAAGGACTCATGAACATATAGGACTAGTCGAAATCAATCCAAACACCCATTTAGATGTTCCCGATGTCTGGAAGGTTGGTATGTTGTTTATGAAGTGCCGCCACATGTCAGACCACCTCTCCCAAATGAACAGGATTATGAACCTCACATTAACCCAGACACATATGATGGAGAATTCTTCCAAGAAGCACGTCTTGCCAAGAAACGTTTCAAGAACCGACGTGCTTCATCCAAGAACATGGAAGTAGACAGCGACAATGAATCCGACTCCAGCCCTGAGCCGGAACCAGAAGACCTGGAACTCGTAGAGGTTACCGATGCGGATGACCTGTCAATGCTTGAACGATTAAAGGAAGGCCTTTCACAACTTCACGCCGTTGAACCCGATGAGCACGTCATTCATGAAGACATGCGTGATAGTGATGAGGACGATGCATTTATTGATGATGATTATTAGTTTGTAAGATTCACAACTTAAATTATATATATTTTAATCTTTATTATTCATGTACATATTATTATTCATGTCAGTCATTCAATTTTTTTATGTTGTACCAATTTTTTTTAATCTTCATCATGGCAGGTGTTGAAAGATGGTGGGCGCGGGTCTAGAGCGCTCGACGGGTTCTTCCGAGGCGCCCCGCACGAGGGATGGTACATCCCTTCCACCCCTATCTCTCCGTAGAGCCTTGGTAGACAGTCTTTCGACACCAGCCGGGGGTTCTTCTTCGTAAGCGGCATTGCCCACAGGGAGAGGTGCTGGTCGGGTAGGGAGGAAGGGGAAGGGTATAGGGAGAGGTGGTGTCCGCGGAAGATCCAGGAGGACTGTTGAGCCGTCCTCGCCACCACCACCATCTCATTCACCCGAGCATAGGACTAGTATGGTCGACCCGTTTGCGGAGGAGGCTATGGGGACTCCGGTCCAGGAGCCTGGTGTTCACGGGCATTCGTCCCATGAGACTCCGGTCCAGGAGCAGCCTCGGGTCGAGGTGCATTCGGCCCAGGAGCAGCCGGAGGAGACTACGGTTCCGGAGGCTTCACCCGACGTGGAGAGGCCCGGATGGGAGCCTTGGCCGGATCGTACCGAGTTGCCGGATTGGACCGAGGGTCCTGGTGGCTCAGGGGCCGGGGATGGCGGGGATGAGCTTACGGATAGTGAGGGCGATGTGCCGGTGGACGGGGCCACCGTGTACAAGTGTTGTAGTACACGTCTCCCGGTCGCCCCGGCTACCCGCGAGGAGAGGCCGGTGATTAAACCTGAAGGAGATAGGTAAGTACATTTACCCTTTTTTTAGCTTTTGCCTTCAAGTTTGTTCAAATATCTAATGTGCTGACCTTATCATACTGCAGGGGATGGGTACACCCTCTTGGAGTCCACAGGCCGAACTCCGTCCTTGGTGTGCTTTGCCGGACAAATTTCCCGGGGTTTGTCATGTTGCCTGGCGAGGGTCAGGTTCCTACACTAGGATTTACCTGGGAGCACTACCAGGCTGCGCAGGCCCCGCCGGAGGAGATTATAGATGGTGTCTTGTGCCACACGAGGGCCGAGATGGTGATCAAGAGCTTTTGGGTAAATTATCCTTTTACAGAATCTAAAATTAACAATATACCTAATTATTGTACTAATCGGTGTTTTCACGTTTGATTGCAGATCTTCTATAGGTGTGAGGATGGATATCACCAGGAGGCGGCCAGGATTCTCGAGGTCGAGTGTAGGCGGTTACTACAGAACTTGCGCCAGGAGGCTCGGCCGCAGGCTATTCGAGATTACTACGCCACGCGTGGTATTAAGAAGGAGAAGAAGGATTGCCGCGGAAAGTTTCTGAAGAAGGAGAAATACATGAAGGTAATTACCTATTCTTAAGTCCTTCTACGTAGTTTTCTTGATTTCATTCATAGGCGTAGCGCTGAAAATTCTTTCTAATAACTTACAGGTGCCCCCGAGATGGTGTGCGGATAAGATGGATTGTTGGGAGGCGTTGGTTGATGAGTGGTGCACAGGCAGCTGGCGAGCCGTCCACGAGAATGCGAAGGATCGGCGTAGCCAAATGGTTGGTGTGCCACACCATCAAGGCAGCGCCAACTTACTTCAGTTTGGACGAAACTGGGTATGTGATTTGCTTCATGATTCATGCAATTCATTCTTGATGCTAATATTTTGTTCCTCTCTTTTAGGCGCATCACAATAAGACTGAGATGCCACACTTGTACGACCTTTATGGCATGGCCCATACTGCCTCGTACAAGAAGGCGAAGGCATTCTCTGAGTCTGACCTGAATGATCCCAGTAACTTCACCAACATATCATCCCACCAGAAGCTCGTGGCATACAGGGACGCGGGGAAGGCTACGAAAGGGGATGACTTTAACCCTAGCCAGGAACCTTTGGATCCAGAGCTGGTGATGATATCTGGTGGCGGGAGGCCCCATGGCTCGATATCCATTGGAGATGGGATAATACGTTGTCCACTCACTCTTCCGGAGATCAAGGCGCGCCAGTCGAGCAGATGTCCTGAGATAACGCCTCGTCCACGGCCAGTCGAACTTGCCATCGAGGTTAGTTGTATGGACTAAGAACACTTTCATCCATTTCATTATGTGTGTCACCATAGATCATTACTGTGGTAACGAGGAATGGTTTTTCAGGCTGCTCTTCAAAAAGAGAGAGCGGCAAACCAGGCTGCTCTTGAGAAAGAGAGATTGGCAAGCCAGGCTGCTCTTCAAGCTGCTCTTGATGAGACGGACCAGACCACGACACGATTGCTTGAGGAGGAGAGGGCCCGGAATGAGGCGGGTAACGGGCCCTGTACGAGCTTTTTGTGGTATCTTTTTTTCACATTAGCCAAATCATGTGTGTAATGTCTGTTTCAATACTAACTAATACGACCCACTCTTCAGGGTCTGTGCGAGAAGAGCGGTCAAGTCCCTCCGCCGATGCCCGTCTTCTCTTTGATTGGCACGGTGAGTTTCATTATAAACTAGTATTAATAATTGAGTGTCATCATGCTAACTGAGACATTGCAAAATATCTTTTCTGCAGAATAACTCCCGAGCGGCATCGCACGACCCTTCTCCAGGGCAACCGTCTCCAATCGAAGCCGACGCGAGCAACCGTGGTGTTTCTCCTCCTTGATGACCACTATGGTAAGTTTCTCCTCCAAACTTAGCTTGTTTTCCTCTAAAATGAGATAATTAGCCCATTTAGCTCCAAGAAGACATAATTAGGTAATTTAGCTCCAACAAGAGGAGAAGAAATAGGAAAAATGAAAAGAAAGAAGAAGAAGAAGAAGAGAAGATGGAGAAGGAGGAGGAGGAGGAGGAGGAGGAGGAGGAGGAGAAGGAGGAGAAGGCCAAGGACCTTCTAGTCCTTCTCCTCCTCCTCCTTCTCCTCCTTCTCCTCCTAGATTTCTTCTTCTTCTCCTCCTCCTCCTCTTTATTCTCCTCTTTCATATAATCCTTGCTTTAATTTACCCAATAATGACATAATTAGTCCATTTAGCTCCAAAATACCATAATAAGCTCAAAATAGTATAAGAACCTTGGTTAGCTCATTAATTTTATATACTTAGCTTGTTTTCCTCTAAAATGGGATAATTAGCCCATTTAGCTCAAAAAAGACATAATTAGGTAATTTAGCTCCAACAAGAGGAGAAGAGGAGAAGAAATAGGCAAAATGAAAAGAAAGAAGAAGAAGAAGAAGAAGAAGACAAGAAGGAGAAGGAGGAGGAGGAGGCGGAGGAGGAGGAGGAGAAGGCCAAGGACCTTCTATCCTTCTCCTCCTCCTCCTTCTCCTCCTCCTCCTTCTTCTTCTTGATTTATTCTTCTTCTCCTCCTCCTCCTCTTTCTTCTCCTCTTTCATATTATCCTTGCTTTAATGAACCCAACAATGACATAATTAGCCCATTTAGCTCCAAAATACCATAATAAGCTCAAAATGGCACAAGAACCTTGGTTAGCTCATGAATATTATATATTTAGCTTGTTTTCCTCTAAAATGACATAATTGGAACATTTAGCTCAAAAAAGACATAATTAGGTAATTTAGCTCCAACAAGAGGAGAAGAGGAGAAGAAATAGGCAAAATGAAAAGATAGAAGAAGAAGAAGAGAAGAAGGAGAAGGAGGAGGAGGAGGAGAAGGCCAAGGACCTTCTAGTCCTTCTCCTTCTCCTCCTTCTCCTCCTCCTCCTCCTTCTTCTTGATTTCTTCTTCTTCTCCTCCTCCTCCACTTTCTTCTCCTCTTTCATATTATCCTTGCTTTAATTAACCCAACTATGACAAAATTAGCCCATTTAGCTCCAAAATACCATAATAAGCTCAAAATGGCATAAGAACCTTGGTTAGCTCATGAATATTATATACTTAGCTTGTTTTCCTCTAAAATGACATAATTAGCCCATTTAGCTCAAAAAGAAGGAGAAGGAAGAAGAAGAAGAAGAATAAGAAGAGAAGAAGAAGATAAGGAGAAGGAGAAGAAGAAGAAGGAGGAGGAGAAGAAGAGAAGAAGAAGGAGAAGGAGGAGAAGAAGGAGAAGGAGCCCTCCTTCTTCTCCTTCTTCTCTCCTTCTTGTCCTCCTTCTTCTCCTTTTCTTTTATTCTCTTCTTTTTTCTTCTTCTCCTCCTCCTTCTCCTTCCCCTTCCCCTCCTCCTCCTCCTCCTTCTCCTCCTCATCCTTCTTGTTTTTCTTCTCCTTGTTCTCTTCTTGCTTCTTCTCTTTCTTCTTCAATTTAGCTTATTTGTCATATATATGTTGTTGTTCTTCTTCTTCTGACTTTCTTATTCCCATTTTGCAGATTGGATGTACTACATGCATGGAAGCTGGCGTTGGAGTGCTTTAGTTTCCGTTTTTATTTGAGTTGATGAACAATGTGGAACTATATGTATATGTATATATGTATGAACAATATATGTGCAACTATATGTATGTATATATGGATGAAACTTTTTATGTGTTGGTTCTTTTGATATATGGGATGTACGTTGATGAACAAATGGCATTGATGAGCTTTATATGTATATCATATATGTGTTGTGACCTATTGATCATATATGTGCTATGAATTATATGTATATGTGCTGTGAAATAGAAAAAAAACAAAAATGTGACAATATAGGCTCTTTGCCATCTGCCAGCTGACGGCAAAGGCCTTTGCCGTCAGCTGACCGACGGCAAAGGTGCCACGTGGCGCCCAGCTGTGCAACCTGGGTAGTAGCAGCTGGCCATATAGTCTCTTTGCCGTCAGCCTCCAGGGGGTAGACGGCAAAGAAGAGGGAACAGAGGAGGAGGCAGACGGCAAAGAGTGGAGAGAGGGGGGAGGGGAGGACCCGACAGACGGCAAAGATGGACGTGGAGGCAGACGACAAAGATGGAGGGGGAGGGGAGGGGAGGAGAAGGCAGACGGCAAAGATGGACGGGGAGGCAGACGGCAACGATTGGCGGGGAGGCAGACAGCTAAGGCTCCGTTAACCCCTAACGGAGGCAACGCGTGTCAGCTGCCGTCTCAAGAGCTTTGCTGACAGCTCCTGAGGAAAGCTGACGGCAAAGAGCGTTGCCGTCTGCATTGCGCGGGCAGACGGCAAAGAAGGTCCTATGCCGTCGTAGGCTGACGCAGAAATTTTGCCGGTCGTGACAATCTTTGCCGTCTGCGGTATTCTCTTTGCCGTCAGGGATATTGTCTTTGACGTCTTTGATGGCAGACGACAAAGAAGGTGATTCCTGATGTGAAGCCCTAGCTCCGCCACCACCCCTTGGTGGCGGTGGGCAGGCTTGTGGGTCCCACATGGCTCTGCCGCCCCCAACTCCAGCTCTATAAGATCCCTTTCGTCCTAGCAAAAGAAAAGGTGAAGTTTTCATCGCGTTTGCGATACGGAGGCGCCGACACCACCTATTCTTCATCTGGAGGGCAGATCTGGAGTCCGTCTTGGGCTCCGGAGAGGGGAAATCGTCGCCATTGTCATCATCAACCTTCTTCCCTCTCCAATTCCATGAAGGTCTTCGTCGTTCGTGAGTAATCTATTCGTAGGCTCGCTGGTTGGTGATGATTAGGATGAGATCTATCATGTAATCGAGTTAGTTTTGATGGGGATTGATCCCTAGTATCCAATATGTTCTGAGATTGATGTTGCTACTACTTTTCCATGCTTAATGCTTGTCACTAGGGCCCGAGTCTCATGATTTCAGATCTGAAATTATTATGTTGTCACCAATATATGTGTGTTTTAGATCCGCTCTTGCAAGTTATAGTTACCTACTATGTGTTATGATCCGGCAACCCCGGAGTGACAATAACCGGAACCACTCCCGGTGATGACCATAGTTTGAGGAGTTCATGTGTTCACCAAGTGCTAATGCCTTGGTCCGGTTCTTTATTAGAACGAGAACCTTAATATCTCATAGTTTCCTTTTGGACCCCGCTGCCACGGGAGGGATGGACAATAGATGTCATGCAAGTTGTTTTCCCTAAGCACGTATGACGACACACGGAATGCATGCCTACATCACATTGACGAACGGGAGCTAGCCACAAATCTCTCCGTGTTATAGCTGTTGCATGATGAATATCATCCAAACAAATCACCGACCCATTGCCTACAAGTTTGTCCTACTGCTGTTACTTGTCTTGCTCTGCTGCTGCTGCTACTACTGTTGCTACTGCTGTTACTTGTTTTGTTTTGCGGTTGCTACTACTATTGCTATTGCTGTTACTTGTTTTGCTCTGCTTCTGCTGCTACTGTTGCTATTACTGTCGCTTGCTACTGTTGCTACTTTCTACTGTTGTTCCTTGCCACTGCTATTGCTCGTTACGCTGCTGCTACCCGCTACAATCTTGATTCGCTGATCGTTGACGGGAACTGACAATTTCTGTCAACGAGGCAACTAGGCGCCATTGATACAATCGTTAGGAATAGTCTGTCGTCAACAGATCGTTTCTCACACCGTTGTTATCATACTACTTTGCTACTGATACTTTGCTTGCAGATACTAATCTTTCAGGTGTGGTTGAATTTGACAAATTTAGCTTCTAATACTCGAGAGTAGCCTCTCACCTTCTGTCTGGTAAACTAATAAATTTGGGTCGAATACTCTACCCTCGAAAACTGCTGCGAACCCACGCGCTGGTGGGCTATCAACATCATTCTTCTAGCCATAACGAGGATGTGGAGATTGAACCTACTATTAATCCTGGTAATCCACAACCTAAGAGATACGATAAGAATGACTTCACTGCTAGGAAGCATGGTAAAGAAAGAGAGCCATGGGTTCAGAGACCTATGCCCTTCCCTCCTAAGCCATCCAAGAAAAAGGATGATGAGGATTTTGAGCGCTTCGTTGAGATGATAAGACCCATCTTTCTGCACATGCGGTTAACTGATATGCTCAAGATGTCTCTGTATGCCAAGTACATGAAAGATATCGTGACAAATAAACGTAAGATACCAGATCTTGAGATCTCCACCATGCTTGCCAACTACACTCTTAAATGTGGAACTCCTAAGAAACTTGGTGATCCCGGAGTGCCCACTATACCTTGCTCCATTAAAGGAAACTACGTAAGAACTGCCTTATGTGACCTTGGAGTCGGTGTTAGTGTTATGCCGCTCTCTCTTTATCGTAGACTTGAATTGGATAAGTTTACACCCACTAAAATTTCTCTGCAAATGGCCGACAAATCCACTGCTTTCCCTGTCAGCATTTGCGAGGATGTGCCTATTGTGGTTGCTAACACCACTATCTTAACAGAATTTGTTATCTTGGATATTCCCGAGGACGATACCATGGCTATCATCCTCGGAAGACCCTTTTGAACACTGCAGGGGCTGTTATAGATTGCAACAAAGGCAATGTCACTTTCCATGTCAACGGTAATGAGCACACAGTGCACTTTCCGAAGAAACGATATCCAGTACATTGCATCAATGCTATCGAAAAGACTTCATCGATTCTCATTGGGAGCTTTGAATGCCCTATTCCTCGTGTCAAGATGAAGTATTATTTTCTTGTTGGGGAGATACATATCCCCATTGAGGTGACTTAGTGGCTATTCGAAAATTCTCCGTTCTCTCTTGCGATTCGAGAAGGTTTTGTCATAATGAATTGATCAATCCCGTTGACGTATTTCTTTCGATGACCATGAAACGGATGAATCAAGGAGTCACATACCTCTGTTTTAAGCTTTCTTTTTTTGGTGCTTAGAAGAAAAATGATAGAATTAGTTTTGTTTTTCCCGTTTTCTGTTTTAGCGTCCCGGAGAAAAATACCTCGAAAATAAAAGTTCTCCGATGGTCCTGAAAATTTAGTATGATAGTTTCTGGAATTTTTGAAAATTTCTGGGCCTGAGAGCTTGCCTGGGGGCCTGACCAGTGGGCCACAAGCCCTGCCACCACTAACTACCCCTTGGTGGCGGGGTGCAAGCTTGTGTGGCCCACATGCACCCCCTCCACTCATTCCAGCTCCCAGCCTCTTCTTCCACCTCCAGAAAAAATGTTTCGCAGCTCAAACCCGTGTTCTTGCTCATTTGGCTGTGATTTTCGATCTCCTTGCTCAAAGCACCATTCTCCGAACTGTTTTGGGGAAATTACTCCTTGGTAAGTGACTCCTCCATTGGTCCAATTAGTTTTTGCTCTAGTGCTTTATCCTTTGCGTATTCTTGCTACCTTGGTGACCCTGTTCTTGAGTTAGAAATGTTGATTTTAGCTGGTTCCAAGTAGTTATAGTACGTGATACGATCTCTAGGCACTAGTAGGAGTAGTTGCTAAAAGGGGTGGTGGGTCTTTATTCACTTTTCTCTTGAACTTCAAAAATTTCAGCAAAAGGAAATTATGTTCAAGAGGAAGTTTCATGGTGGTTCCTGAAGTAAGAAGGGTCCTCGTCTCTCTTTTCGGGAGCCCGAACCTTTTCAACTAAAGGACGCACCGGTACAACCATGTGAATGGCCTTCCGATGAGTTCATGATCGAAGCAGGTTTCAAGGATGAGTTTGACGCACTAGTCCTCAATGCCGGGTTAGAAGAATTCCTCTCAGATAAATGTGAACAGTATGCTTTGCTCACTGCCTCTTTCGTGCGTAGATTTAAATTCTCAGTTGGCCGTGACTCATCCATACTGTTTGATCTGTACGATAAATCATATACTGTGGATCTGGAGGATTTCTATAGGATTTGCAACATACCCGATGGGGGTAGTGTTAATGATCCTCCTAAGTCCTCGGTTAGAGACTTTCTCTCCAGTATAACTGTTGGAGAAACCAGAGATATCACGCAAGCCACCATAGGAAGCATCCATTTCCCTGCCTTGCACTACCTTGCCCTCTTCATAGGTAGGTGCATTAACGGCAAGGGTGCACATTGTCACCTATACGCTTCTGACCTTAGTATCCTTAAGAGCGCAATAACAGGTGACATGAGCTTCAATATGGGAGCTATAATAGCAAGGAGGCTGAATAAAAATGCGAGTGAGGGGGATATCTTTGGTGGAGTTTATGCTACACGCTTAGCTAATTTTCTTGGAGTATCTATCCATCCAGAAGACCCTCCTCTCCGTACAGCCTACCTTGATCGTGTCGCTCTAACAAGCTACCAGTTCCTTGAGAGAGATCATGGATCCCTCCTATACCGCGTGATATTTAATCGACAGTGTGTTCTCCATATTACCCTTCCTGCTCCTTCTTTCTTTGACTTTGAGGTTAAACGAAGATACTACATAACCATAGGAGAGGCAGAGGAGTATGAGAGGGAGGCGACGACTTCTCGACTTCGTGAGGCAGCTATTCACGCAATGGCTGCAGCACTCCCCTGTAACACCCAAAAGCCTAAGCTTGGGGGAGTACGTGTTTTCACCGACTTAACATTCATGCTTGTGCTTTCACTTTGTTAGCCGGTGTTTACACCTTGCCACTGTATTATCCATGCTAGTTTATTTTATTTTTCTTGTTTTCTTGTTTTGTGTCCTTTTGATAAAACCCAAAAATATTTTTCTTTCTTCTTTTGCTTGTTGGGAGCTTTCCCGTGTAAATAGTTTTCATTTTCTTTGTGTGAAGGTAGAACATATTGGTTACAATGTTTATTGGTTCTTGCATGCTTACCTGTTTAGCTTTCAAAGAGCCATATTATTTTGTCTTCTCCTTTAGGTTTTCCTGCAGATTCAGCTTAGTCCAATGCGCTTATTATTGTTCACATCGTTCGATCGTGCAAATTAAAGGCAACAATGATGATATATGATGAAGTGACTGAGACTGAAAAGCTGGTATGAACTCTATCTATTTTGTTTTTGTAAATATGACTAGCTTGTCGACCCAGATTTAGCTTTGTTGTGAGAGAACCATGTTTGAAATGACAACTTAGAGATCATAGTTTCTGATGCCATGCTTATTTAGCTGAGATCTTGTAATGGTTTGTCTTGAATGCCAACATAGATTTTGAGATGACTATGATGTAGTATGATAGGATGGTATTCTCCTTTGAATGTTTCAAGTGGCTTGACTTGGCGCATGTTCCTGCATGTAGTTGAAACAAAATCAACATAGCCTCTATGATGTTCGTGTTCATGGTGATTTATATCATGTTCATGCTTGCATTCAATGTTAGTCAAACTCATTGCATCTTAATGACTGTTGTCGCTCTCTAGTTGGTCGCCTCCCAGTCTTTTGCTAGCCTTCACTTGTACTAAGCGGAATACTGCTTGTGCATCCACTTCCATAAACCAAAAAGTTTTTCCATGAGAGTCCACCATACCAACTTATTTGTGGTATCTACCTGCCGTTTCAAGTAAATTTGTATGTGCCATTCTCTAAACCTTCAAGAAATAGTCTGTTTTGCATGCCCGAACCGCTCATGTGGTGACAGAGATCTATTGTTATCTTCCATGATAGGAGTGTTATCCTCGACATGTGTTTATTCACAGTCATTCACGAGAAAGGGGCCGGTATTTGGAATGCCCAGTTCCACGCTTAAATCGAAAACATAACTGTAAAACAAGACTCCCCCGGATTGATGTTAGTATGGACGGTACTCGGGGATTTGGCTAGCCATGGAGTGTGATTGATTGGTGGTGGGGGAGTTAAAACTTTACTTTTCTGTTTGGGAACCGCCTATAGCATGAGTAGCATGGAAGATATTGAGAACTCTTGGTCATTTCATTGACAATGAAAGCATGCCACCCAAAATTATCATCTCTGTTTTCAAAGCTTGAGCTCTGGCACCTCTGCAAATCAATGCTTCCCTTTGCGAAGGGCCTGTCTATTTATTTTCCCATTGAGTCATCCTCCTCTTATATAATCACCAATTAGAGAGCACCTCTGTCATTTTTATGCTTTACTTTTGATTGATATTGAGTATGACTATGACTGGATCTTCGTTTCTATGAATTACAATGTTTAGTCAGCCCTTGATCTTTAAAAGTGCTCTGCATTTATGCTTTGCGGTCTCAGAAAGAGCTAGCGAGATACCACCTATTCATATTGCTTCATGCTTGTTTTGATTGAAGTGTTGGTATTTGAAACTCATTATTATTTGCTTGTTAACTGATTATGCCATTCATATTAGTTTACCGTGAGACCTTTGTGTCATTTGCTTATGTGGTTAACTTGTGATCTTGCTGAAATTCTGGTTATGAGTTAGACATATTTACAACAACAAGATCAAACAGAGTTTGTCAAAGTTTTTCTTTCTCTCTCAGTTTGTCAACTGAGTTGCTTGAGGACAAGCAAGGTTTTAAGCTTGGGGGAGTTGATACGTCTCCATCGTATCTACTTTTCCAAACTCTTTTGCCCTTGTTTTGGACTCTAATTTGCATGATTTGAATGGAACTAACCTGGACTGACGCTGTTTTCAGCAGAATTGCGTTGGTGTTATTTTTGTGCAGAAATCAAAGTTCTCCAAACGTCCTGAAAATTTACAGGGAGCAGTTTTCGAAAATAAGAAAAATATATGTGCCAAGTTCCACCTGAGGTGGTGGGCCAGTGGACAACAAGCCCTGGCTCCGCCACCACCCCCCTGGTGGCGGTGGGCAGGCTTGTCAGGCCCACACGGCTCTGCTGCCCCCAACTCCAGCTCTATAAGATCCCTTTCGTCCCAGAAAAAATAAAAAGAGAAGTTTTCGTCGCGTCAAGGGTAGCGATCCTTCATAAGTGAAAATATCTTGAATCAAAGTCGTTCCAATAATATTATCACGACATATGTGGAATCTCTTTGTTTTCATAATAGATTATCCCTTACAAGGATCATCATCCCCAAGAATATCAAGTTTTTCATTAGGAACTTCATCAATATTTCTTTTAGCATTATCACCACAAGGTGAAGTAGGATAATCAGGGGATTCCGTGCTAACCACTAATTTTAAACTCAAACATGATAGCAACTTTTAAGCGAGCAAAGAATTAAACTAGTTGCTAGCAAAGATAAATATACATGTATTTTTTATTTTATGAAGCAAGCTAAATATAACAACAAATAATAAAGAAGAACATGTGAATGATAATTTGTGTAAAGTTACTTGATAGTAGGTTGGTGATACTCCACGTTAACAGCGCCAGAAATCCTTCCTGATACTTGTGCTCTGCGTTGAGTTTCCATGAAGAGGAACGGGTGATGCAGTACAATATAGGTAAGTATATTCCTCAGTAGAGACCGAACATTTATCGAACCAATAGGCGTAACAACCAGCCCCCGTATTCAGCGACTTGACACAAATAAACAAACACTTGCACCCAACGTCGGCAAGAGGGTTGTCAACCCCCTTGGACTCGTTATTTGCAAGCCAGTAAAGTGTATAGATGATAGTTGATATACGGAAAAGAAATAAAAAGTAAATAAAGGAAGTGAGGAAGCAAGGTAATTGTAGCATTTGTAAGCTTATAAGTGAATAGACAAGGGGGTCATAGTTTTCCCAATGGCATCTCTCATGTAGTAGGCATGCAGTGGGTAAACAAATTACCATTCGGCAATTGATAGAGAAGCACATAGTTATGTGATATTGAGAGCAATGATCGTGTATATATAGGAATAACGTGTGTAAGGAAATAGGCTCACTCCTGCTTACACCTATTACTATTACTCGACCCATCGACCGCTATCCAGCATTGTGGGATCACGAGAAGGGATGTCTAGAGGGGATGAATAGACTACTTGACAATTTAAAACCCATCCTTTTCCCAATTTTGATAGTTGGCAGATTTTTGCATTTATAGCAAGTCAAACACACCCTACACATGCAAGTCTACGAGTATAGCAGAGGAAAGTACACATATGCATATGCAAAGTAAGGAGTAGAGTTTAGGAAGATCTAACACAAGATTGACACGGTGATTTTTGGGGTGGTTCCGAGAGGTGGTGCTATTGTACGTCCATCTTGATGGAGGCTTCAACTCACATAGGTTAACAGCCGCGCGAGTCCCCGGAGTGCTCAACCCATGAAGGGTACACGGAGAAGCAACCTTGTCAATTCCATCATGGCTTATATCCACGAAGTACTAGGCTCACTCGGGGTAGATCCTCACGAAGGAGGCGGTCTCCTTGCCCATACAAACTTCTTAGTTCAACTCCACAGAACAAAGTAGAAGGCTCCCAAGCGACACATAACCAATCTAGGAGACGCCACTCTCCAAGAGGTAATAGATGCGGTAGTATGATGAACTCCTTACTCTTGTGCTTCAACACATAGTCTCATCAACACTCAATTACTCTCTCACAATTTTTTCTTGGGTAAAAGTGATTTATTGGGTGGAAAGCAACTTGGGGAGGCTATAAATCAAGCTTCATATGGTAGGAATGTAATATCTTGATCTCAAGACATGAGTAGGTGGAGCTCTCTCAGAAAAATGGATATGGCAACTGTTTGTATGGTCTGAGTGCTTCCTCTACGAATCAGAGGTGCTGGAGGGGTATATATAGGCATCTCCAAAAAGACAACCATTATAAAATTATTGACAACTCGGTGATACTCACAAGTGAAAAATGTGGAAAATTTTGTCTTTTCGGTGAGACTGGTATATGAATCTCGGTGGTATAGATTTTCGATGGTCTAGTCAGTTTCGATAACTCGGTGAGATTGATTATCAAAATTCAGAAATTCCAATTTTAAGTAGTTGGTTACTAGAGCGTGCGTAACTGATTTCGGTTGCACCGAAATGGAACTTGGTGGTACCAAGACTCTAGGGTTTTGCATGGGATTTGTCTGATGTAAAACACGATAGGGCCGAATGGATAGAGTTGGTGGCACTTAATTTTGGACATTTAGGATTTGGATAGAATATTCGTGGGAGAATATCAAGAGTATTTTTGGTTGCTAATCTCTAAGAACTTCAGAAACCAGATCATCATAGTACCATTATCCCCTTTTAGTAGTATTGGCTCTCCTATGGACTCAAATGTGATTTCTCACGAAATATAAAATATAGAGCTTGAAGCTTGAAGTTCGGCCAATCCTATTCCTTTTATTTCTTTGGGCTTCTCCTCATAATCCTTAGTTAATCCTCTCTGTGGACTATATCTGAAATATACTAGGTAAAAGTATTAGTCCAAGAGATAACGTATGTTGGTATGAATTTTTAGAACCACCAAGGGAGCATATGTGCTTTCAAGCATGCATTTGGAGTATTAAGTGAAATAGGGTAATGCTTAGAGAACAATGACATGATGAAGACAAAGATAATTCAATCAATATGAATCAAACCCATCGTTTTATCCTTAGCGTCAAAAATACAAAGATGTGTCCTTGTCCCTTTGTGTCACTGGGATATAGGACTCCGCCAGATTGAACCCACTACAATGCACCCCTCTTACCGAAGAAATATCATTCTAGTTGGCCAAACTGTTTCAATAGATCGGAGAGATTTGCAAAGCTATGATATTCATGCAAATAAGAATAATAATAGAATTAAGAGAAGACTCAAATATTTATCATGAATAATCTGAACATAAACCCAAAATTCATCGGATCCCAACAAACGCATCGCACAAAAGGATTACATCAGATAGATCAAAGTGAACATGCAATGGTCATTGTATTGAAGATCAATAGAGAGTTATAGCCATCTAGGTACTAATTACTGACCCGTAGGTCTGCAGTAAACTACTAACACATCACCATGGGACCAACATGGTTGATGTAGAGGTCCTGTGTGATTGATCCCCCCTCCGGCAGGATAGTGGTAAAGGGCTCAAAATGGGCACACGATAGAACAAAGACTTGCGGCGGCGGAAAAAGTGTTTCTGGTGCCTCTCTAGGGTATTTGGGATATTTTAGGATTTATAGAACAAAGAGGCGTGTTAGGAGGCGTCTGGGGGCCCCACGACAAATGAGGGCACGAAAACCCCCTGGGCGCCCCCTGTTGTGTGGTGGCTCCCTCATGTGGCCTCCGGTCTCCATCCAAATCTTCTAGGTATTATTTTGGTCTAGAAAAAATCATAAAAAAGTTTCGGGCAATTGGACTTAGTTTGGTACGGTGAACCTGGAAAAGCCAAAAATATACATAAAACAACAACTCGCACTTGGCACTCGGTTAATAGGTTAGTGCTCAAAAATAATATTAATTGGTAAATAAATACCCAAAAAGTATCTTATAGTGAAAATATAATAGCATGGAACAATAAAAAATTCTAGATATGTTGGAGACGTATCAGCCGCCCGACAACCTACTTTATATAAGTCTGTCGCCAAGGCATGTAATCCTTTGTGCCAAGGGAGGCGAATTGTAACATCCAAGATGCAGTACTATCCTCATCCCGGCTCGAGGGCCTTGATAGGGATTGAAGTGCATCTCGTCGTTTCGCAAAAATGGATATCGTTACAAGTAAATATAAAGAGGAGATGAGTACACATAATTGGCTTGCACTCACCACAAAGATAAAACATGATCATCTCAATACAAACATTCACAGAAATCATCATACATAAAAGGAGGTTTCAACTATGGACGAAATCAAATGATAAAAGTGTCATGCATCGAGGCTGCCATCCTGGCACTACTGCAAGAATGCCTAGCAGCGGAGGGCGCAAAAATCCTAGTAGTGGTGGGCGAGGCTCTTAGGGCCGCATCACTGACCTCTTGTCGTTGCTGTTATGGCATAAGTGGTGGGTAGGCTGCCCGCCTCTAGTCGATAAGTTCAGCGGCAAGCACGAAACAATGCTCAACACTGGTTACCTTCTTTCAGTGGTGATCCATAAATCATGCCCGTCACTACTTGTTCATGTTGCAATGGCGGGCTTAGTGGCTCGCCCGCCACTTGAGGCTTACTCATGGCAGCAACAACACAGATTGTGCTGCCATCGATACATTTTGCACACATCTAATATAAACAAAAAAGGAAGCATGCATCGTACACATAGGAATGCAAGTTCACAAGGTAATTAATAATCTTCATAACAACTAGTAACAATTCAAGTTTGTTCGAGTTAACAAACCAACATCAAAATATTACATGCATCTTAAGTAAAACTAAGAGTTCATCGACTAGGAGATATTTTAATGGACCTTATTTCCAAATAATATATACAACAACCATCATCTGGAAGTTGTTGTTCCTATAGTTCCTTATCGTGATGACCGTTGATGCGTCAACCATTAGTCGTCATCTGTTTCCCTTCAGGAATTCCCGCCAGCTGATAAGTCTCTAACGTATCTATAATTTTTTATTCTTCCTTGCTATTATATTATCGTTCTAGGATACTTTTTGGGTATTTATTTACCAATTTATATTGTTTTTGAGCACTAAACTATTGACCCAGTTCCCAATGCCAGCTGCTGTTTTCTGTGTGTTTTTTGCTTTTCACGTTTCCAGTACCAAACGAAGTTCAATTCCCACGAAACCTTTTGGTGACTTTTATGGACCAAAAGAAGACCTAGAAGCTTCAGGAGGATGCCAGAGGCCTCACAGGGGGAGCACCACACAATAGGGCACACCCAGGGGGTAGGCGTGTCCTATTGCTTCATGCCCCGCTGGGCTGCCTCCTGGCATACCTCTCTATCGTATAAATTCTCATTAATCCCAAAAACGCAAGATAGCACTCCAAAACACTTTTTTCGCTGCTGCAGAGGCCATGTGGAGCCCTTTTCCAGTGCCCTGTCGGAGGTGGAATTGGTCATGGAGGACCTCGGCATCAACCTCGCTTCTCCCATGGTGATGTGTGAGTAGTTAACCAACCGACATGTGTGTAGTTAGTAGCTAGATGGTTATCTCTCTCTCGATCTTCAGTACAATGATCATAGCATCTTCGGTTTGATCTATCTGATGTAACTCTTTGTGCAGTGTGTTTGCTGGGATCTGATGAATTATGGGTTTATGTTCATATTATTCCTGATAAATATTTGAGTCTTCTCTGAATTCTAAATATGATTGTTATGTGCATGATCATCATAGCTTTGTAAATCTCTCCGATCTATTGATTTGGTTTCGCCAAGTAGATTGATCTTTCCTTGGTGAGAGAGGTGCATTGTAGTAGGTTCAATCTGACAGATTTCAATATCACAGTGGCATAGTTGGGGTCAAGATACGTCTTTGTATTGTTGCCACTAAGGATAAAACGATGGGGTTAATTCATATTAATTGAGCTCTCTTTGTCTACATCATGTCATCGTTCTCCAAGCAGTACTATGTTTTACTTAATACTCTAGATGCATGCTGGATAGCGGTCGATGGGTGGATTAATAGTAATATGGGCTGGCAGGAGTCGGCCTATTTGCTGACGAGCGTGATACATGTATACACATGAGCATTGCCATGAAATCGCATAATTATCCAGTTTCTATCAATTACCCAAAAGTAATTTGGCTAACCATCGTATGCTTGCTTTCATGAGCGTTAACACTAGGGAATACTATGACCGCCGGGTCTATTCACTTATAAATTTACAAATGTTAAAATTTCCTCGCTGTCTTTAATTAATTTTTATTTAATTTTCACTTTGCAACTTTCAACCACACTTATTACTTGCTTGCAAATAACAAGACAAGGGGATTAACAACCCTCTTGCCCACGTTGAGTGCAAGTGTTTGTTTCTTTTTTGTGCAGTTGCTGAAGACGGGGGTTGGTTGTTCCTCCTATTGGTTCAATAAACCTTTTTCTCTACTGAGGGAAATAATTACCTATATTGTGCTGCATCACCCGTTGCTCTTCATAGAAAATCCAATGCAGATCACAAGTATCAGGAAGGATTTTTGGCGCCGTTGTCGGGGAGTATCATCAACCTAATATCAAGCCACTTCACACAAAGTACCATTCACTTGTTCTTCTTTTTATTTATTTTTATATTTTGCTTGCTCCACGCAATCCAAAAATCCAAAAATATTTACTTCTGCTAGTTTACTTGTTTTCTTGAATTAATCATGTTATCACACACAAATAGAGAATCAAGACTTATAGATCCACATCAAGCTTTCTACTTGGATTATCTTTTGTCTATGTGTGCTCGTGTTGAACCCCAACTAGCTTAGTTGAGGGAAAATCATTAGATAACCATTCTCATTTTGCGCGTAGCCGATTGTCTCAAAAGGGGGGACCCTTAGGCCATCAGAAAAACTGTTTGATGTGTTATGCTTGGAATATGTGTGAAATTTATGACTTTACTTGTTGCTCTGAGAACCCTAAAAACATGTCCCCTTCCTATGCCAAGGGGGTTTATAGTTACGTCCTATGCCAAGGGTGTTTATAGTTACCATGATATCGAACAAATTGAAGAATTTGTTGCTTTTAAGGGTGCTTATAAAATTGCTTCTTTGATTGAAAAGTATGGTGCTAGTTTCTACAAATCTCAAAATTTAGCCATACTTAAATATTTCTATGAAAACTACGCTTCTAATGCCTATGTTAAAGAATTTATTGAGAGGATGTCTACTGCGTTGGAACAAAGTTGATTGACTGAAATATTCCCTCGTGATGAACGTGATGCTTGCTATTCTCATGGCCATGAAGCAAATATTGATGATGCTTATGGAGACGAACTTGCTATAGTTACTTATGTTGAGAATTAAATTACAACTATTGCACCCAAAAAGCATGGTTGCAATGATGTTACTATAAATTCTTTTA
Source organism: Hordeum vulgare subsp. vulgare (assembly GCF_904849725.1). Classification (NCBI taxonomy): domain Eukaryota; kingdom Viridiplantae; phylum Streptophyta; class Magnoliopsida; order Poales; family Poaceae; genus Hordeum; species Hordeum vulgare. The sequence continues at coordinate 256,086,216 of NC_058520.1, read as the reverse complement.
ATGCCATTTGTGCTAGTGATATGCAAAGCTACAAGCTTGGGAATGATAATTTTGTTATTACCACTACTTATTGCACGGATCATGATTAGGGTGATGATTTTTGTTTTGATCTTGAAAACTTAATTGAGCCTCATGATGAATATGTTATAGATAAAAATACTTGGAATAATATCGAAAGTGGCTTTGGGGAGGTCATGACAAGGGCCGGTCCTAAGATTTTGTGGGCCCGGGGCGATACAAGGACTAGGGGCCCCTTAATATTGACCATCATGTATATTTTTTTAAACCTTCGTGGCACTCAAGGTTTTTGTGATGAAATACCTTCAACAGTAGCATCATGTCTTCTTTTCTAGTATTATTACTGCATTTGTAGCTTGATCCAAATTCACCTTACTCTTCACAAGAAAATTTTGATCAGCTGAAAGAACAGATCAAGAAAGCATATCGGTTTTTGTCCAGGTGTCTAACAAAATCCAAAATTGTCGATGGGCACAAAACAAGTTCTTCATTCAAAAATAATTTATATTCTCATACGGTCCTTTTCTTGTTCTTAATGGGCACAAAAGTTTTCTGTTTCAAACAATTACATGGCAATGAAGTAGTCAAATGAAAGAACAACGCCTGATTTTAACAAACCTAGATCGATTTCGGTTTAGATCCACCGAGCAGAACTTGCGAACAGGTATCGTGGGGTGTGACTTTTGATCCATCGATTGTCGTTTAGGCCGGCTGGGGCGTATTGGAGAATAATAGGAAGAACAAATTACCGATTTAGGGGAACTGGAGAAGAAAGAATCGAGGACTTGCTGTATGTACGATAAACCTTGTTGTCGGCGGCTGTACGACATACGCCCATGCACCAGATCACTAACCTAGACCTTTTTCCTGAGTGAATTAAGATTGCCGGCCTATGTGAAACTGCTTTGGCCAGGTCCAGTAGGTTGTAGCCTGCATACAAAGAAGACAGCTTCCGGGGGCCCCTTGTGTGTGTGTATGGGGGAGGGCGCCCCCCTGCCCCCCCTCAGGGCCGGACCTGGTCATGACTTGAGTTAATGGTGATCCAACTACCATGGAGGATTATAAAACTTTTGTGCATGTGGATCATGGAGATAATATTTTATATGAGAGCCATATTTTTGAATTTGAATATGATCCTACATGTACTTATCAGGAGAGAGGAAAATATAGTTATAGGATTTTTTTGTTAATCACTTACCTCTCTCTGTGTTAAAATTAATAATGCTTCATTCTTCCTACATGAATATGCTAGATACCTCTTGCCTTGATAATTGTTTACGAATAAAGTACCTATGCATAGGAGGTATGTTAGACTTACATGTGATTTCCACATGATACATGATGATCTCTTTATCTTTCTTGTGAGCATCATTACCACCACAAGCCTATCTTAATGGCTATAAGGAAAGAGCTTGTTGGGAGACAACCAATAGTTTTTGTTATTTTTAGTCAACATGAATGTTGCCTCTGTAATAATAATGTTTCTTATTTAATTTACTGTTTGTGCCAAGTAAAGACTTTGAGATGGCTTGGATAATAATAGAATTGATACCATGCAAAAAACAGAAACTTTAGAATCAAGTGCAGAATTTCTCTGATTTTACTCGAACGTATTTTTGATCTGAAACTTTTACACAATGTTGCTATACAAATTTCCGAGGTCATCCTAATTTTTTCCAGCCTTTTTGGAGTTACAGAATTATGGTAATTAAGTGTATCATTATAGAATCTGTTTTTGCATGCTTAGTCTGGTTGTTTTCATGATGCCACAGATGATATCGGAAGGTATAAGTCATGGAGAAGTTAGATTACAAGACCATATGCAATGGTAAAATATGAACCAATTTATAACATTACCTAAAGTATTTGATATGTTTATTATACTAATAGATATCAAATACCTATGGTGATGTGTGAAAAGTTCACCAAAGACCTACTAGTCCATAGTTGGTACCTAGATGGCTATTTCTCTCTCTCTCTTGATCTTCAATAAAATGATCATCGCATCTTCGCTTTGATCTATCCGATGTAACTTTTTTGTGCGGTGTGTTTGCTGGGATTGGATGAATTGTGGGTTTATGTTTAGATTACCCACGATAAATATTTGAGTCTTATCTGAGTTCTAAATATGATTGTTATATCCATGATCATCACAACTTCTAGATCTCTTCGATCTATTGATTTTCTTTGGCCAAGTAGTATGATCTTTTTCGATGAGAGAGGTGCGTTGTAGTTGGTTCAATCTAACGGATTTCAGTATCGCAGTGATATAGTAGGGGACAATATACGTCTTTGTATTGTTTCCACTAAGGATAAAACAATGGGGATAATTCATATTAGTTGAGTTCTCTTTGTCAACTGATACGTCTCCAATGTATCTACTTTTCGAAACTCCTTTTCCTTGTTTTGGACTCTAATTTGCATAATTTGAATGAAACTAACCCGGACTGATGTTGTTTTCAGTAGAATTGCCTTGGTGTTATTTTTGTGCAGAAATAAAACTTCTCGGATGCACTTGAAAATTTACGGAGAGTATTTCTGGATTTAATAAAAAATACCGCCAAAAGAATCTACCGGAGAGGGGCCACCCCCAGGCCACAAGCCTGCAGGTCGCCCCCCTTGGGGTCGCCCCTGGGCTTGTGGGGCCGCTGGAGCTCCACCGACCTTGTTTTCACTCCTATATATTCCCATAAGCGGAGAGAAAATCAGAGAGAAGAGTTCATCGCATTTTACGATACGGACCCACCGACACCTCCTCTTCTTCCTCGGGAGGGTAGATCTAGAGTCTGATTTGGGCTCCGGAGAGGGGAAATCGACGCCCTCGTAATCACCAACAATCCTTCATCACTAATTTCATGATGCTCTCCATCGTTCATGAGTAATTCTATCATGTAATCGAGTTAGTTTTGTTAGGGTTTGATCCCTAGTATCCACTGTGTTCTGAGATTGGTGTTGCTATGACTTTGTTATGCTTAATGCTTGTCAATAGGACTCGAGTGCCATGATTTCAGACCTGAACCTATAATGATTTCATGAATATATATGTGTTCTTGATCCTATCTTGCAAGTTATAGACACCTATTATGAGTTATGATCCGCATCCCCAAGGTGACATTAACTAGGATTCTTTCCAGTGATTACCGTAGATTGGGGAGTTCATGTATTCACTAAGTGCTAATGCTTTGGTACGATTGTCTATTAAAAGGAGGCCTTAATACCCCTTAGTTTCCATTAGGATCCCGCTACCATGGGAGGGTAGGACAAAATATGTCATTCAAGTTCATTTACATAAACACGTATGACTATATATGGAATACATGCCTGCATTACATTGATGAATTGGAGCTAGTTCTATATCACCCTATGTTATGACTGTTGCATGATGAATGCCATCGGACATAATTAGCCATAAATGATCCATTGCCTCCGAGCTTTCCACATATTGGTCTTTGCTAAGTTACTTTTTTGTTGCTACTGTAACGATCACTATAAAACTACTACTGTCACATTTGCCTCCGTTACTGTTACTGCCATACTACTTTGATACTAAATACTTTGATGCGGATATTTAGTTTTTTAGGTGTTGTTGAATTGACAACTCAGCTTCTAATACTCGAGAATATTCTTTGGCTCCCCTTGTGTAGAATCAATAAATTTGGCTTGAATACTCTACCCTCGAAAACTGTTGCGATCCCCTATACTTATTGGTTATCAAGACCTTAAGTAGGCCTCGGCTCCTTGAAACCCCGAAGCTTTACGTGGCCATAATATGGTCAGATTATGCCCATAGGCCTTCGATATAATTCATAAGACTATGGTCAATACTCCACCTGGACTAGCACCAATCACGTCGTTGAGGATGTTAGACTCCTCGAAGCACTCTCCCTGCAGAAGAGGACACTCTTACCCATGGAAGAAGAAGAACCACTACGGTTGGGAAACCGCGACGAAGAAGAAGAAGCAAGAAAGACCAACTACCACTTCTCTATCGGTTATGTCAGCAAGACTATGTCAAGAAGCACCAACGTTCAAGCACGATGAAGTCTTTGGACATCGAGAGAAATTATAGAGCCCCTTTTTTGGTACAATCAAGGACATGAACCTGACTGGATCATGGTGGAACACTTCTCAAAAGGTGGATTGCCCCACTTACCAAGTCTCATACCTTGGGGGCTGGATGGCTGATCTATATATTGCATATCAGCTCATCCAGGACCCCCTCAAATACTTTCCTAGATGGTAGAACCCGTTGTAAGCACCGAGTCTATAAGATTAGTCTTAGGGACGAGATTCAACCCATACTTTTTCGCAAGTAGATACGAAGACGCTAGAACACCAAACGGTCAAAACCACGCCGGAAACGTGTGTCTTTGACGATGAAGACAAATGGCCGAAGATGAATGAAGAACATACATCGGCAACTTACTCAAGCAGATGATCTCGACGAGAAGCGTGTGTTGACGCGCTTCAACACTCTCAAGGTTGAAGGCCACCTGCGACTGAAGATCAACCTCTTTATGAAAGTCAAGGATTTGCCCGTTGATGGGAAGCTAGACCAAGACTTGACCCTTCTATTCTAACATGATACATCTAGATGGCATTGAGCAATGTGATCAACCCCAATAACAGCACACAGACACAGTACTTGCCACGTATTCCGACTTTGGAATACACACGCAAGCGAGACCCAAACCTTAGTCAAGCCTAGCATATTCCCCGAACCCCGTTTAGTCTCAAACAAAGCCAAGATAAGCACTCTAGGAAGAATCATCAAGCACTTCAAGACCCAATTGATTAGTCACATCAAAGAAGAAGCAACACGGAAATGTGAAGCCCACCTCAAACACGAATTTCTGCATCTCTCCAATGCGTGGCCTAGGAATCTCAAGGAAGAGATTCTTGTAAGGGGGTAGGTTTGTCACACGCTGTGTTTTGCCTCTCCTCATTAAGTCAATTTACCTAAGAAATTAGGACCAATTAAAAAATCTGAGTGCTTGCGATGCTTGACTTGATTGCTATTTGCTTGTGTGCTTGTGTGTGTTTTAAAGCACAAAAACTATCCTCCCCTCAAGACTCATACCCTTGCTCCAAATCTTTTGCTAGCGACCATACCATGTGCATAGGACATAAAACTTTTTTTAAAAAATATTATTTTCACCAAAAGGCAATTATTTAATTTAGCTTTTCGAAAACCCATTAATTGAGGTTTTTACTGCAAGTCCTCAAATTAGGGAACATGTTTTGTCACAAATATTTTATTTGGATCCTTTTATCAAAAAGACTTACCCAAACCACAAAATTATTATTTAAAATTTATTTTACCATTTTATTTAAATACCTTTTTTTGAAGCCATAAATGGTCTTTTATAGGTCGGAAATATTTTTATGCTCTCAAAATATTTGAGAAAAATTAGGGAAACTCAGTGGACATATGTTTTCCATATATAAGAGTTTCAACACATAGTCATGTTCAAAATATTGGACAAATCATCCAAAACCCTTTGTGTTCATTTCAAGTATTTGGAATGTTTCAATAAGATATATTCTAAAATAATTCCAGTAAACTTCTAGCAAGTCACACATGATATATGTGATGATCTTGGCACGTTTATCTCAATCCAACTTGATTTGGTTCACCAAAATATTCCAAAACCCTTACTCTCCAGAACCAAACTTGAGCAACTTTACATTGCCAAGGTTCTCCAATTATTCTCAAACTTCGTGGACCTGTTCTAATACTCTAATAATGCATCCACACCAAGTGTTGCATAAGGGCCAACAAATCAGCTTGTCCAAATCCCTTGAAACCCATCATTGCTGATTTCTAGAATTGGGAAACTTTGCATTGTGAAGTTTCTCCAATTATTCCCAAACTACTTGGGCATGCTCTAAGCGCCAAATGATGCCAGCACACCAAGTGGTGCATTAGGAAGAACATAATTGAATGGATGGATCTAAGAAAAACCATTTCTATCCATTTCATACCAGGTTTGTATTGTCACCTTTCATCAAATAATCTCAAATTTGGTGATGAGGACCATTTGGTCTTACCATTTATCCCTAGTAAATATGAGGGCTATTGGATACCCCTAGATGCCCTAGAGCAACATCAAACACCTTCATTCACAAGCTTGTGCACAAGCAAAGTTGACCCAAAAAGATTCTCGTTGCCTCCAACTTTTTACCACATTATTTTATGACCCTGTTTTACCTCCACTAACTTTGCTACAGCCTCAGCTCAATTATTTGGAGCTTAACTCCCTCATTTTCCCTATATTTTTACCATGGAAGCACCTCTCTACTCTATATGCTTCTAATCTGTTCATGCAAATGCTCCCAAACACCACCAAAAATCCATTTGCATGCTGCTTCATGAAACCAAACCCAATAAAGGCATCCCATGTGGGAAATATGAGAAAACCATCTAAACCTAGCTTATGGTAGCAAATGTGCCTTTGTAATGCAACTATATTGTACACTTGCCTCCTAGGAGTGAAAATTGGTGTACGTATAGTCCTTCCATAAATAGGCCAACCAGACATCTTTTTACCCCTCTTACTCGTGCCGGGGGATTATCCTTGATCTCCCACACCTCTCCCAAACACAAACAAAGCTCCAAAACGGCTCTCGCATGCGTGTTGGCCCCGCCCGAGGGCATACGAGGCTCACCCGAACTCCCATTGGTGGCCCCGCCTAAAATCTCATCCCCGTACTCCCACTTGACCCCCTCACTACCTCTCGCTCCTGTGAACCTCCCATGCCTCCACATTCAACCTGACGTGCCCTCCTCCTCCTCTAGTGGCCCCCATTTGCACCATTCAGCTCCGCTCGAATTTGAGCGTGACAGCCCTCCCGTGCCCGGGCTCTCTCCCAAACGAACCCTCGTGGCGGTCCCATATTTGTCGGCACCCCAACCCTTGTTCTACGCCGCCGTATTGCACTCTCGAGTAATGACAAATGCCACCATCCGTGCTCTCTTCGAACAGCTAGCTCCCTGTCACCCCTGTGACCAACAGGGCCACCCCCGAGCGCGACATGGAGTAGGGCATCCGCCCAAGCCCCTGGCTTGGCCTCAGGTGCTGCCAGGCAGCCAGAACCATGGTGACCGTCACCCTCCTATGCTTCTCCCTGCTCGGAAGGGAGAAAGAAGAAGGACCCGATCGATGGGGCCTGCCTTTAAGCCTCCCACCGGCCGGTCCCCACCAGTTCAAGTGGAGGCGCCCCCTCCTTTTTCCATTTCCCCGCATAGGAGACGCGCTCCATGGAGTGCGCCTTTGACGTGGCCATCCTGCACGCGCGCCAAAGCTGTTGGGCCGACCCATTGCGCCCAGCTGCCTATCGAGTGACCTAGGCGCAGTATAGCCCTTGCGGTATAATCTTTTCTAATTTTTATTTCTTCAGAGACTAAACAATTCGTAAGAAATTCATATGAACGGCAAAGTTGGCGATTCAAATTTCTGGAGATCGCAAAAATCTTTCTCTATCAAGAATACTAACTTGCACATTTTTCCAGGAAGCTTTCATATACACCTAATAAATGAAACCCTATTTTGGTATTTCGGCCTTTAGATTTGGAAATTACTACGGATCTCACCCTAGATCCAAATGCAATGATTCTTACTCGTATGTGGATCTAAATTCATGAACTAGGTGATGAACAATTTTCCTTGCACATCCTCTACAAACTTGATTATTGAGTTATTTCTTCATATATGAACCACTTGTTAAATCTCTAGAATATTTATATCAACTCAAAATCTAGTGAAACTATTTTCTAAATTCTTCTAGAATCATGCCCTATTTGATTAGTGCCTCCACTGATTTTGAGGAAAATATATTCCCTAGACTTCTTGAGGGATCAATAATGCCTCCATTTCCACCGTTCAAAGATCTTTGGTGATCCAAATCCATTAGAGAAACTCTAGGTATTTTTTATGAAAATGGTAATCCTAAAAAAATAATGGTTGTTCTATTGTTGTGTGGCTTATTGTGCTTGTTTCTGGTAAAGTAGACGAAGTGCTTAGAGTTGGACTGGAATCTTGTGAAGACCTCAAAGACTTTGCTGAACCACGCAACCAGCCGTTTAACCATGTATAAGAAATTATTTTATGCATGGCATATAAGGCTTCATTCCATTGCATTGAATCATGAATAGGTGACCCCGTGCTGGGTTACTGCCGTTCTTTCCTTGTTGATATTTGCACTAAGCTTGACCCTACCTTCCTATGAGGGTTGTGCATGTGGGAAGTAGTTAGGATGCTATGTCGATGCTACGCGAAAGGGATGGGAATATGCATGGTGACGGAAAAAGAAATGATTTCAAAGAATTTTTGAAAACCCCGTTGGGTGCCACTAATACCCGAGGGAGATGATGCTGAGCTAGGTGGACACTTGGTAAAGAAGTGGTGTACTAGAGCAAGTCATGTGTGTGTCTTCGAAAAGGGATTAGAATTAAGATTTCTCGACCATCCAACCTTACATGTGCGAGCACGAGATACCTTTATGGGATGAAGCTTTGTTGATTACCTTGGTCGGTGCTAGCAGAGAGGCCGCATTACTAGTGGAGAGAGATCCGGGTCACTCTCTCGATACGAGGTCATTCCTGGTTGGGCGACCATGGGCTGTTTTTACAAACACGGGGTACATCATTGTGTCCATGGAAGGATGGTATGATCTTGAGCGAGGCTCGTATGATGGAAATCACGAGGACATGGACCAACGAGTGGACTCTTTGTTTAATGTAGTTAGGGGAAAGGCATTGTTTTGTTCCTTACCTCAGGTGTGCAATATACCGCGAGCCGTGTATAACAAGGAAGTTACCCGAGTCTTGTGGGTATAGTGTGCAACCTCTACAAAGTGTAAAGCATTTTGAATAGTCATGTGCATGGTCAAGGATAGTTGGTTGGTGCTTCTTAGATTATGTCGAGATATTTTCAAAACACTTGGTGTGTTTCAGAAAGATGATACTTAAGCTAAGTCGAATGGTATTACATGATGAATGAACATGAGGTGTTCAACCGCTGATTACGATGATATCTATAACTTGTTCATGTGAGTATTTGCAACCTGTTAATGCATTCTTTTACAAGTTGATTGATCATGACATTGCACCCAAAACTAGCTTTCTGTAACTTACCTAGTTAGTGTTATATCATGCATTATTATTGCCTTCTTCCAAACATGGGTTGCTTGTGAGTACATTCAGAGTATTCATTGTCTTGCCAATGGTCATTTTACTGGCCGGGCATGAAAGAACGGGATACGAAGAAGAGTACTTGGTGATGTACGTGTGAGCTAGGATGCTTCCTAGTCAGACTGCATGTAAGGTTAAGGTAGATGGCATGGGTTCACGCTATCGATATAGATTTCAGCTGCAAATATATGAAGACTTGGCCATAAAGGCCATATTCGATTAAAACAGTATGCAATGGATGCAAGACTATTATTATTCAGTTTATATCTATTCAGTGAGCATTGATCTCTGGGATCATTGTGCATGCACATTTGACATTTTTCATGTGTCTCCTCCTAGTTCCCAACCGCCCCGACCAATACAAGGACATCGATCATCAGGCCATCGACCTTCAACTAAACCTCACTTATAATGAGACAGCGATCTGCATCTTGGATGAAGCTGAGCGTTGCACCAAAAGCCTCACCATCAAGTACTTCAAGGTCGAGTGGAGCATCCACACTGAAGCAGAAGCAACATGGAAGTGTGAAGACTACCTTAGATCAGAGTTCCCTTATCTTCTAGCGCCTAGCCTAGCAAGCTGGGGGATTAGATTCTTCTTGGGGGATACGTTTGTCACCCCAATTGTTTGTACCACTTTGCCACATTATGTTTTTACAAAAATTAGGAACCATTTAAAACTTTTTGAATGCTTGTGATGTCTGATCTGGTTGCTACTTGCTTGTGTGATTGATTGTGTTTTATATCACAAAAAATATTATTCTATCAAGAACTCATCTCATTGACATCAAACCTTTGCCTAATGATCATGCCATGTGTATAGGACTAGGATAGATTTCCATCCTATTATCAAAAAGACTTCCCAAAACCAAAAAATAATTATTATAAAAGTTATTTTCCTCATTTATTTAAATACCTCTTTCTGAGACTAGAAATGGTATTTCATAAAAAAATATCTTACTTCAAAAATATTTAAGAAACTTTAGGGAAACTAAGTGGACATATATTTTCCATGTACAAGAACTTCGACACATGGTGATGTTCAAAATATTGGACAAAACCCCACAAAACCCTTTCTGCTATTTCAATCTTTTCAAATATTTCCATAGGTAATATTCTCAAAAAATATAGGAAAATTCTAGCAAGTTACACATGATATATGTGGTGATCCTACAAAATTTCATCTCAATCCAAGTTGATTTGGTTCACAAAATATACAAAAATCCTCTTTGTCCAAAACGAAATTTGAGCAACCTTACATTGCCAAGTTTATCCAATTGATATCAAACTTTGTAGGAGTGATTTGGACCCCCAAATAAGGATGCTACACCAAGTTGTGCATTTGTGGGAATAGATTAGCCTAGCTTAGCCTTCAGAAATCTTATTCTGTCCATTTCTAGATTTTTTTCATGTTTACATTGCCTACTTTGCCCAAATGAGATCAAATTTGGTGAACCCTCTTGTTTTCAACCACAACTCCATCCTGTTAAGTCTCACATCAATCGGGTAAGGGTATCTTTCCTAAAACTCCATCAAACATCTTCTGGTGATTTTCTACAGAAGCTAATTCCACCACTTAACTTGCTCCCCTAGCTACCAATATTTTACCAAAGCTTTTGGGAGACCCAAAGCACCCCAGTAGCCACCTCAACATCTAGATGCATGATTGCAGGGGTGAAAACCCCATTTCCCTCTCTAGTCAGCATCTTTTCTCCCCTCTCTCTCATCTTTCTATCTCATGGCCAGCATCTGGAGCATCCAATGCTCCCATCCCCTTTGTTTATTCCCCCAGCTTCAAAAGGGAACTAGTGGCCGTGCCAGAGCGCGTCTGTGGGAACGTCATGCTGGCCAAAACATCACTCTGGAGCATGCATTCATGCTCCGAACAGTTGACCTCGCATGCCTATCCTCCTCGAGTCCCTCCCGTGCCCCAAGCTTCGCATCTCGATGACCGCGAGCCGCTAGGACAACGACCCCCTCCTCTGTGTCCCCCTGCTACTCCCTCTCGCGCATGCGCACTACTGCCCAAGAGCCCCAATTGGTGAGCTCACACGTGGCGTCTAGAACTCCCTCCTCTTGACCTTTACATTCTGGCACCTCCCCACAGTCCCCCTAGCAACGCCCATGATCCTTTTACAAGCCATGGCAGCCGTAGTGCTCGGGCCCAAGCTCTCCCGTGCACCCCACACCTTGCTTCCATCGCGCGCCTATAAAGAGGCGACCCCGAGGTTCCTCCTCCCCTTCCGACTCTCCCCCCTCTAAATCGTGACCCTGGACCACCTCCCCCTCCTCAAAGCTACCCGAGCTTGAGATCAAGCTCGAGCTCTACCATTCGGGCTGACCGTCGATTGCTCGGTGAGGCCCTTCCTAGCCGTTGTTCCATCCCGATCTGGAAGCAGGGCTACTCTTTGATCCTTTCCCTCTCCTTCCCTTGCTCCTTGTAGCTCTAGGCATAGACGACGACCATCTCCTGAAGCTCCTCCGCCACGGGACCTCGTCAATTTTTGCACCTTAAAAATAAAACCTGGTAATTTTCACAGTGCTAATACTCACCCTAGTATTTTACAAAAATAAGTTGACATATTTTTGAGTGTGTAATTTTTCCTGTTTTTGTCGTAGTCTTATTATTACCGTTATGATTGTGATGATGGATTGTGTTGTTGATAGAGCATTTGGATCGGAAGACTTTGAAGGCCCAGAGACTTTGTTGAGCGAGGCAAGCAGCCCTTTGACCATGACAATGAAACCCTTTTATACATATCATATGGCACTTTATTTTGTTGCATATGAAGCATGTTGAATCGGTGACCACCTCGGTGGTTGTCTCCAATGTTTCCTCGTTGATACTTGCACTAAGCATGACCCTATTTTCCTATGAGGGTTGTGTGGGTAGGAAGTAGTTAGGTTGCTAGTAGTTTCTATGCAAACGGCATGGGAATATGCATGGAGTCGGAACGAAAATGATTTGAAATGCTTTTTGAAAACCCCGTCGGGTGCCACTAATGCCCGAGGGAGATTGTGTTGAGCTAGGTAACCACTTGAGAAAGAAGTCGCATCCGAGGAAAGTTGTGTGAGTGGTTTCAAAAATGGATTTGATTTAGGATTTTTTAATAGTCCCAACGTTACATGTGCAACCACGATACCCCTTTATGGATGGGGCTTTGTTGATTACCTTGGTGGTTGCTAGCACATAGCGTGTATTACTAATGGAAACAGGGCCAGAGTTACCCGTTCAAGACGGGGTCGTGTGAGGTAGGGCGACCATGGGCTGTTTTCACAGACACCGGGCACACCGTTGTGTGCCCTCATGGATGGTACGCTGTAGAGCGAGAATCGTATGATGTATGATGAGGGGTGGCACCAACGAGTGGACTCTTGGTTTATTGTCGCCATGGGAATGCATTGTTCGGGTGCTTACCTCGGGTATGTAGTATAACACGAGTCATGGATAACACGAAAGTTCTCCGAGTCTCGTGGGTATAGCGAAGACACCTCTGCAGAGTGTAAACTATTTGAATAGCAGTGTGCACGGTCAAGGACAGTTGGGTGGACCTGCTTCAACTACATTAAGATATTTTCGCATAAACCAAGTGAGTGTGTGAGAAAGATGACTCTGTGCGGAAGATGATCGTATGATTCATGAGCTAAGTCAGATGACTTGGCATGATGGGTGGACATGGGATGTTCACCCCTAGTTGATATTCATACCTTTAACATGTTCGTATGGATATCGATTACCTCATGATGCATGCCCTCACAAGAAATTGATCATGTCATTGCACTTGAGAATCAACTTTCTGCAATTTACCTATTAGTGTTATATCATGCATTGGTATTGCCTTGTTCCACAAGATGGTTTGCTTGCGAGTACATTCAAAGTACTCATTGGCTTGGCACTGATTATTTAGTTGGCCAGGCATGGAAGTGCAGGAATATGGAGAAGAGTTCATTGGTGACAAACATGTGAACTAGTATGCTTTCAAGTCACTATGCCTATAGGGTTAAGGAAGATGGCATGGGTTCATGCTTTTGTTCAAGAATTGTGCTACTAGTTATGTACGGTGTGTCGGCCTTCGAGAACCTACCTATGTAAGACTTGACCTTAATGGTCTTTATTTGTATAAGACAATATGTATGGATGTAACACTCTTGTATTTCAGCTTTTGTGTGATCAGTGAGCATTGATCTCTGGGATCACTCTACACATGCATTTGGTGATCACGACTCATGAATCGGGGTCTCCACATTTTCCCTAATGGGTATCTCTCATGAAAAATATCATACGGTGGGTAAAAAAATACTTTGGCGCAATTGACAAAAAATCAGATAGTTATGTGATACTGATGACCCACAAGTATAGGAGATCACCCATAGTCCTTTTGATAAGTAATAGTGTCGAGCCAAATGGCGAGCAGAAAGAAATGACAAGTGGTTTTCAGCAAGGTAATTTATGCAAGAATTGGAATAGCGGTGACAAGTTGTTTGATAGCAAGATAATTGTAACTAGTAACGAACAACAATAGTAACACTAATTGAAGAAAGGTAGACCAGCGCTTTTGTGGCAAAGTACTCGACAATTTCTTATAATAGCCAAAGCATTTTTTGAGGGCACACCAAAATTTCATCTATTCACTTTCGTCATGTCACGTAAAATTCGCGTTCGGTACTTTGATAATTTGATATGTGGGTGGACTCGTGCTTGGGTGTTGTTCTTACTTGAACAAGCCTCCCACTTATGATTAACCCTCCTGCAAGCATCCACAACTACGAGAAAAGTATTAAGAATAAACTCTAACCATAGCATTAAACATAGGGATCTAAATCAGCCCTTTAAATTTGTGTCACTCTCGCAACCCATCATCTAATAACAACTCCACAATGCATTACCTTAAGCTAAAATATGGTGCAGTGTTATGTAGTCGACGTTCACATAACACCACTATGGGAATCACAACATTCATATCATCAAAATATCATGCGAAAATTAACTTCACATGACTACTTGCAACATGACTTCTCCCGTGGCCTCAAGAACAAAAGTAACTACTCACAAGTGATAAACATGCACATGATCACAGAGGTATTAAATAGCATACTGAATCTGAACAAATGATATTCGACCAAATAAACCACAAAGCATAAACTACAAGATGTAATCAACACTACTATTCACCCCCGGGTACCAATTTGAGGTTACTGTACAAGATTGAGCACAAGAGATGAACTAGGGTTTCTAGCGGAGATGGTATTGTTGAAGATTTCATGAAGATTGGCCTCCCCAAGATGAGACGATTGTTGGTGATGACGATGGCCTTGATCTCCCCCTCCTGGATGGAAGTTCCCCTGGTGGAACTGCGTAATGACCAAGATGCAGAACTCTCCATATTTGGATAGAGGCGCATCTTAGTGTTTTGCAAGTACAAAACGCATCACAATAAATTTATGAAGATATGAGTATATGGATTGGCTTACACTCGCCACAAGTTAAGTTACAAGCCACACAACATTTTTCAATCATCCATAAGACAGGGTCCGGCTACGGACAAGTTATATGATAAAATGCACTGACTCTGCCTCTCTAGCTCATGAGACGACCAAGGTCCTGTGATCGTCGGGGTACATCATGTACATGCGCCCATTGCCTTCATCAAACTCCCACTGAAGCTGCATAGCATCAAATGCCTCTGGATCTGCAATACCTGGAACTATGGTGTTGTCGTAATCTGTGAGCCATAGGGACTCAACAATCTTGCGACCATGATACCGGAGCTAATCAAGTTATTGGGTGTGGTAAGGTTAAGTGTTGAGGTTGCAGTAGCACTAAGCATATATGGTCTCTTACTTACGAGAACATAATGTAAAGTGAGTGGTATACGCATGATGGTCGTGAGCTACATAATGATCACTATGTGATCCTGAACACTTGCTTACATCAGTCATAACCCCACCGTGTCCTCAGCCGGAGCAGGAGCTCGCGAAAGAGACCGCCATGGTTACGCACATAGTTGGCATATTTTAATTAAGCTTACTTCAAGTTTTATAGAACCGGATGTTAAACAAAGTTTCCAAGTTGCCACATAAACACAGGCACGACTTTTCGAAAGATATTAACCCTGTAGGGGTGCTCCAACTAGTCCATCACAAACTATTATAAGCTGCTGTGGAGAGAAACCTGAACCTCGAGTAAGCCCGAAGTATCGACGATATCCCACTTCACAAGACATTCACTAAAAGCAAGACAAATCTAGCAAGACCACTTGGCAGGCCAGATCCCAATAGGAGTCGGGTGTATGTCTGTCTCAGGGCCCTACCGGATGGGAAAGCCTACGAGTAAAACCAATCCCGGATTTTCCCCGTGGTGGCCCTGCAATCTACCCGTTTGTACCAACACTCATGAGGAGCACTTGCCCGAGGTGTTGTTTAATTATCCACGGGGTAGCTATTCCCTATGCATTTTTATTAAGTTGTTTAATAAACGAAGTACCAATGTTGGTCCTTGCCGGAAGAGCCTTAACTCAAAATGAATTATCAAGGGGTTCACCATCACAACCCCAAGCGTGCTAGGAGCGCTCAGTATGGAACATAACCCCGGTAACCAAAACTAGTGTGGAAAAAGAAGAACAAAACACCAAGCAAAAGTCCTTACCAAGTATATAGGTACTTAAATTAATTAGCATAAGTAAGATGATATTCCAAATGTCCACGATATCACATGGACCAGCCTGCACCTGCAACTAGCAATGCTATAAGATGGTTGAGCAAGAGGTAACTTAGCCAATCAATGTTTTGCTAGGATGTGGAGGGTTAGATGTTTTTCATGGAAATGTTTAGCGGCTTGATATTCAGGTGGTAGGCAGCGATAAATGGCAAAGGAAATGAGTCATCTAAGCATAACGAAATTGGAAACGATATCAAGGCCACAGTTATCTTGCCTGATTCTTCTTCTCACGGGTACAACTCTACTCTTCACGAACGTACTCAGCGGGATCCTCGCACAAGTTCTCAGCTCCTGATGCTACCCAAAAAAATACACATCCAATGAACACACGAAGAGGTGGTATTCTTCAAACAACATAATGCATGAGTGTGGTATGAAAGAAGCATGGGAATGCTACGCTAGTCATCTTCCTCATGCATTTATTAAGTTGTTTTGCATTCTGTGAAGAACCTCAGGTTTATTTACTTGGGCATACATGAACATGGTAAAAATGTATGCATCACGAGAAAACGGTGCGAAAGCATATAAGTAACATCGTGAACCGAGATATGCATCTATCAGAAATCACAAAACAAGGTACGAAAGGCAACAATGATTAAACAACATATGAGAGAGTATGGGAAATTTCTTCGAACTCCAAATATACCACTGGATTGGGCACGAAATTCGAGATGAAATAGACCTATATATCATGCAAAATGAAGGACCACAACTCACACAAAGGAAAAAACAAAACAACAACAAATACGTCCACAAACAGCGGCATACCACTTTGTTCATGGGAAAACTAGTAGCTACAGCCACCCCACAAGTTCAACCAAGACATGAATACAAATCTATCAAAGAGCACATCAACCCCTAACTAACAACAGCAAGGATAGGTTCGTAAAACAATGGCAATCAAGCTCACAATATGGAATGAAATATTACACATTAGGACTAAGTGAAAATCTCAGTTTGCACTTGCAGTTTTTAACACGGTGCCATTTTGACAGCAATAAAACTCTACTCTAAAGGAACTTTCATGGAATGAAATTTAACAGTGTGGTAGAGGGCAACAACTACTACAAATCACTCCCACTAAGCATGAGGTGAAACTGCACACAATTCATGGTAGAATCATGTAAACATGGCATGATAATAACAAGAAACTCCCAGACTTTGTCAAATTTCACAAAGAGAGATCATATCAATTTACAACATCATGGCATTTTTGATAGAGTGACAAACTAAAATGCAACTCCAATCTTGCAAAGCAATGTCACTATCGTGCAGAAGGCAACAAACTCTTCAAATAACTCCACTACATCAATATAAAAACATGCATAGTTACTGGCTAGCATCCCCCCAATAAGGCATGAAGAATAAACCCAACTTCTAGACTTAGAAAAAAAAGGGTGCAAGGGTGCAGTTTTTAGCAGATTGACATATTCGATAGCAAAAATAACTAGGATGCAACACTCCTTCTTGCAAACCAATTACACATGATGACATAGGATAAAATCAACCACAAATCATGGTACTAGACCAACCACAAAGGAACAACAGGTTCGTGACAATCATTAAGACAACATGGCAAGAAAATAACAGATTCATCACTTAGAATTATTTGAGCATATGAAACATCAATATTATCTTGGCATGTTGATAGCAAGAAACCCACAAATCTAGAAGCTTATCATGGCAAAGAAAATTACCAAGGCCTAGTACCCTCAAAACACTACCACATTCATGTTGACAAGTTTTTCAATAGATGAAAGGATTAAATCCTATGAGAATCACAAAATGGCATCTTGTCACGAAATGACATTTTCACAAAGTTGCTCCAATGAAAAAACTAATGGCACCACTGGATTCGTGGGATTTTCTTCCCCAAAATCTTATATCACAAGCATATGTTTCTGTAGAAATAATAAATGACAAAATCAATTCCAAAATAAACCATCTAGTTATAAACAAGTCATATGCCAAATTTGGCATATTTCTACTTCTGCACATATCCAGAACGGAAGTTTCCTAAAACTGCAATATACCTAAATGAATTAATAAAAAAACAAACATTCACAAAACAAGAATAAAAAACACACACAGGGGGTCCCGCTAGCAGTGACATTAGGCCCCCTTGAGAATGAGAAGTGAGGCCCATTGTCATACCCTCTCATACAAGGCACAAGACAGAAAACAAAGGGTGCCCGAGGGACTGAAACCCGAGACCCCCTTATGGTGCGCTGCAACTCTAACCACTAGGCTACGACCCGTTGTCTGATTCCTTAGTGGATTCGCACTTAAAGAGCAGGTGCAAGATTCTACCTGCAACCTACGACCGAGAACACCCGAAGTCATCGGCGACACTTAGGTGTTCCACGACCTCCAAACTATCGGGAAGGATGCGGGTTCCTGTACAGGTTCCATCCCCGGTGGTGGAAGACTGCACGACGCGTGGATAGGAGGAGGCAAGATGACGAGCTCCTACTCACTGCCACGGTTGCCATGGTTGCCTTGCCTCGGATGCGAGAATAACAATTGCTGCTCGGTGCTTGCAAACAAGGGAGAAGGCTGGGCCGACTAGATGCTCACCTAGGTCTCATGGAACAAGATGCGGATGATGGGGAGGCGCTCGAGCGATCGGGGAAGGGGAAGAAGTTCCTGTGACGGAGCACTCGGTGCACGACGGTGATGCCGTCGGGGCCGACGACGTGGAAGCGCTCCACAGCTGCTAGCACCGGGAACGGGTTGATGCCGATGATGAGACGCACCTGGCACCTTAGAAGGAGTGCGGGAAGCAGCCACAGTAGAGAATGGTGACGACTATGGGCAGCGCACCTTGTGCTTCTCCCTGCACCTTAGTGAACCTGCTCTCTCACATCTGAGGCAATTAGGAGGAGGGGATGGAGAAGAGGTGGCGGTGGCGTGAGGGAGAAGGGGGAACCCTAGGATGGCACATGGCTTTATAGGAGGGCCAGACACGCCATCCTTGGCATCCGTGCAAGGTCAGGATGTCGCTCTCTCTGTGGCTCGATAGGAAGACGACGATGTTATGTAGGGGGAACAGGTGGTCGTTCGGGCGATTGGGCTGCGTGTGGGCGCTTCTCTATTGGGCAGCTGCAAGCGCTGCTGGGCCACGAAGGCAAGGGGGGAGGCTAGCTGGGTTGCGTCTATCTAAAAGGATCGATATGGTTGACTAGATGGGGGGTGAATAGGCAACTAGCAATTTTTAGCTCTTCTTAACACATTAGGGTTAGCAACGAAAGGTTATCTAGATGAAAACCTAGGTGAGCAACCTATAAGATGCTAACAACAAAGACAACTAGTGCAAGCAAGGAATACACCACAACAATAATAAGTACAAAGTGAAGGTAAGAGATAACCGCAGGTGGAACCGGTGGAGACGAGGATGTGTTATCGGAGTTCCTTCCCTATGACAGGAAGTATGTCTCTGTTGGAGATGGTGTGGAGGCACAATTCTCCCCAAGAAGCCACTAAGGCCACCGTATTCTCCTCACGCCATCACACAATGCGAGATGTCGTGTTTCCATTATTGGTGCCCTTGAAGGCGATCACTGGACTTTAGAAAAAAGGTTGGCGCAATATCCACACAAAGCTTGGAGGCTCTCAACAAGACCACAAAGCTTCACCAGAAATGGAATGTGGCTCCAAGGTGACCTCAACCTTCTAGGGTGCTCAAACACCCAAGAGTAACAAGATCCGCAACAGATTAGTGGGGGAATCAAATATCTCTTAGTGGAAGTGTAGATCAGGGCCTTCTCAATCAATACCTAGGAAACCAACAAGTTTGATTGGCTAGGGAGAGAGATCGGGTGGAAATGAGCTTTGGAGCAAAGAATGGAGCTTGGGAGGTGAGAGGTAACCTTCTTGAGGAACAAGACCCCTTTATATAGTGGGGGAAAGAATCCAACCGTTACCCCCACTCACAGCCCGAGCAGAGCGGTACTACCGTTGCTAGGAGGGGTACTACCACCAAACTCTTAGTCCAAGCAACCAGCACCACTCCTCAACTGCGGACTAGTGGACCCTCTCTGGTTCCAAGCAGAAGAGCCGAAAATCTCCATTTAATTTCTACCTGAAGTCTGGCATCACCTCTTTAATCACTCCCTTTGATAAAATAGTGAGTCCCTCGGCTCTGAAATGGCTAGGCATCATCTAACCCAACCCCAGGACAAGCCAGACAAAGCCAAAGCACCAGGAGCGTTCTAGCATGTCGTGGCATGCCAAAACTGCGCTCTGGGCGCAGTACAGGGCGCACCCGAGGAAAAGGTGGCCAACCCCGGCCGGTTCTCGCCTCGCCTCGGTGCCTCTCCACATCCCCGACAACCCCCCTGGATAAGGGCAGCCTCAGGGCCCCTCCTCCCCCTCTCTGTTGACCAGTGCGAGCATGCCCGCGCACGCCAGATTTGGCCAGAAGAATGCGGCCAACCAGCACATGTGCTCCTCGCCCTCTCTCTCACTCATTGAGTCTCTAGGGTCCTAAACCAGGTCCGCAATACCGTCTTTTCGACCCCGATCTATCTCTTCCTCTCCTGCAAGCCACGGTGAAACCACCAACGCTCCCCGCTCGATGCACCATCGTTGGCCTATAAATAGGTCTCCCCTTGCTCCAGCACCCTCACGCCACTCATCGAGAGCCTCAATCGAGCCCCCAGCGACCCCATTCGAGCATAGCGAGCTCTGGTGCTCGACATTGACCGAGCCCCGCCGCTTCGGAGCTCCGTCGATCTTGGGCTACAAGCCAGCTCTCGCGCTCCACTCACCTCCTCTGTGACCGTAGTGAGCTCACGGAGCTTCCCCACATCTTCGCCTGGTGAATACATGCCCGTAGCACCCATTTCCTCAACCTCCTGAATCGGCTCCGCCGCTGCCACCTCATCGCCGGTGACCCAGGGGCTTCCAGTTGTCCCTCCGACCACCAGCAGGTAGGCTATGATGTGCTAGTTCCATTATTGCCATCGTTGGGGAATGAGGGCGTCGGTGTCGCCACCAGTGTGCCTCCCCTCCCCTCTGTCTAAAGGAGGAAGACGACCCCAACAGGCGTGCCCCACCAGTCGGTGGCTCATATCTCCCCCTCTCTCCTCTCTCTGTCACTGACCGCAGGGGCGCGTGCATCAGGTTTGAACCTGACGGCGCACGCACCTCGGGTGCAGGTTGGCTGGCCAGTTGGGCAATAGGGCCGGCCCAGGCACTGGCCGAACCAGGCCAGGGTTGAGCCCCTTTTTCTTTTTTCTTTTTGAACTGTTTTAAATGATTTTTGTAGAGTTTGTTATTTGATTAAATTTAATTATTCTTCCAACACTGGCTCAGCTCTAGAAGAAGGGTAAGAAGTTCGAATGGATGCCGGAGTGCAAAGAGAGATTCCAAGAACTGATAAGAGGTTGACTACCGCCCCGATATTGTCTACTCCAGATATTAGCAAGGAGTTTGTGATATGCTGTGATGCCTCAAGAACCGAGATCGGTGGTGTCCTAATGCAAGACGGTAGGGTCATGGCTTACCTGTCACAGCAACTACACCCGCATGATGAAAACTACGCCACGCATGACCTTGAGTTGGCAACAGTAGTGCTTGCTGTGAAGACAGGGCGACATTACCTTTTGGGGAAGCGATGTGAAATATACACATACCACAAGAGTCTAAAGTATATCTTTACTAAAAGGGAATTGAATATGAGGCAGCGTAGATGGTTGGAGCTGATCAAGGACTACGACCTCAGCATTCAATACCACCCCGGTAAGGCCAATGTGATGGCCGATGCCTTAAGCCAGAAGGCCAGCACCTTGAATGCTATTCTCAAGGAAAGGCTACTCGCCTTATATGATGAGATGGAGAGGTTCAGGTTGAAACTAGTTGAACCCGGATTCCTAGCTAACCTCGAAGTCAAACCCACTCTGGCCAACAACATCAAAGAGGCCTAGAAGGGGCACAAGAATATTCAGGAAGGCAAGGCCCCCGAATTATCAATGGATGAGCAAGGACTCGTGTGGTTTGGGAAACGTTTATGCGTACCCAACAAGGCTAAACTCAAGGATTTAACATTACAAGAAGCCCATGACACACCCTACTCAATTCACCATGGTGGCCCCAAGATGTATTAAGACCTCTCAGAAAGGTTCTCGTGGAATGGCATGAAGAGGGAAATAGCTTCCTATATCACCAAGTGCGACATGTGCCAACGAGTCAAGGCTGAGCACCAAGGACCTGCTGGATTGCTACAACCACTCCAAGTGCCGGAATGGAAGATGCATAAAGTCGGCATGGACTTCATCACCGGCCTGCCCAATTCAGGCAAAGGGAACGACTCCATATGGGTCATTGTCGACTACCTAACCAAGGTGGCCCATTTTATTCCTGTCAACACCACAAACAATTGTAGCCAATTGGACAGCCTGTATATCCATCATATTGTGATTCTCCATGGAGTTCCGAAGGAAATTGCATCCGACCAAGGAACACAGTTCACCTCAAGATTCTGGAAGAAGTTCCAAGAAGCTCTCGGAACCAAGCTCTCTTGCAGCACCGCCTTCCACCCGCACACAGGTGGACAGATGGAGCGAGTGAATCGGATACTTAAGGATATGCACCGCGCTTGTGTCTTAGCACATGGGACGAAATGGGAAGACTGTCTGCCGTTTGGTGAGTTCTCATAAAACAACAGCTACCAGTCCATTCCCCAGATGGCCCCATTTGAAGTGTTATATGGATGGAAATGCTGCACCCCGCTCAACTGGTCCGAAATTGGTGAAGGATTAATTTTCGGGCTGGATGTTCTTCGTGAAGCCGAAGAAAAGTGCAACTTGTTCTAGAAAACTTGAAAGAAGCCAAGTCACGAAAGAAGAGCTATGCGGATTCTCACCGCAGAGAAGTGGAGTTCAATCCTGGAGACCAGGTGTACCTCCGCGTCACACCTCCTAAGGGAACCAAGCATTTCCACATCAAGGGGAACCTTGTTCCAAGGTTCATTGGACACTTTAAGATCATGGCAAGGCGTGGAGAAGTTGCTTACCAGTTGGAACTACCTCCGGAACTTTCAGGTGTGCACAACTTCAGAAGTGCCTACAAGCGCCAAACCGTCCAGATCTTTATAAGGACATTGACCATCAAGCTATAGACCATCAACCAGACCTCACAGATCGCGAGAGGCCGATCCGCATCCTGGACGAAACAAAGCGTTGTACCAGAAGCCGCACTATCAAGTACTTAAAGGTTCAGTGGACCAACCATACCGAAGCAGAAAGCAACATGGGAGCGTGAAGACTATCTGTCATATTTTATGCTCCGCAAAACCCTAAAGATTCGAACTCAGGGGCATGTACGAAGATCTCTCGCGGGCTCGCCTCACCTAACTCACTACTCTCTAGGGATGGCAGAGAACTCACTCGATGGTGAGGAAGACACAGAACACGACAGTTTACCCAGGTTCGGGCCCCTGAGAAGCATAGTACCCTACTCCTGCTTTGGTGGATTGCCTATTGTGGAGGTTGATGGATGAACTAGTACATTGTTCGAGGGCCTCCGGAGGCTAGGTGGCCTTTGTGTGGTGCCAGTGGGCGACTGAATGAATCTCCTCGCCTATGAAGTAACCTATTCTATATATATATAGCGGTGACCCCAGTCCTCTTCCATTATTGTTTCGGGGGAAAGGGATCCCACAATGGACAATTTCAAAGGGTAACAGGGGAACATACTCCTGCCCAAAGGTGGTCTTCGCCTGCAAAGTGGTTGGCAGCGCTGCAGGGACGGGTCCACGAATGACGTCTGTCCTACTAGCGGGCGGCGATGGCCTTGTGGCACCAGAAAGGAAAACTTCAGAAGATGCCTTGGGAACCCCGGTTCGTCCTTGCCCCCTTTGCACTAAAGGGGAAACTGCTCCGTCCTGATGTCTGGTGCTCGCCTGGCCTTCCTCTGCGTCATCCTTGACTCCTAAGGCCGAGCCTCGCTTCGGAATATCCGCCGCTCCGAAGGGGTCTTGATGAGGCGCCCTGCGGGTCTTGATGCTGTTCCTCCTCGCGAGGCTTGGCCCCTCGCGGGGACCTTACGTTGAGTGGTGCCGCGCCCGATTGTGCTTGCTTGACGAAGTGAGCTACCCCTAGGCTACAAGCTGGTAAGTCTGGGTGCCTCCATTCCCAGAACACCGACAGTAGCCCCCGTTCCCAAGGTGTGCCCGCGCCGGGCTGTAGGCAAAGCCTTGGGGGCGACCTGAAGTGTCGCGAGCCCTACATGCCTATGGGCCAGGACAGTGATCGTCACGCGGCAGATGTCGGGTCTCCCTTGTCTTCTGTCTTCGCCCGGGTTATCGGGAATCTCACTCGTTGCGTTGGTCCGTTATTGCTTTCCTTTCTCCCGCACTTTCGCTTCCTCCTCGGTCTCCAACTCCAACCGGCATCTCCCAGATCCAGCACCGCGCTGTTCCCTTGTCGGTTCTCCGATGGCACCCGCTGGCAAGCAGAAGCCAAAGACGCAAGGTTCTTCCCAGGCTCATCCGCTCCTGGAGTGCGCCCTCTCCAAGGATGTGGATCTTACCCCCGTGCTCCCGTGGACGGTGGCTGAGTCCAGCAAGCATGGGCGGACCCTGATCTGGCCCGGCACCACAACAAAGCGGCCCACGTCGAAGGCGATATACCCCTTCTTCTCCATAGCATCTTCGACACGCTAGTGTCTCCTTTCTCCTCGTTCTTCACCGCCTTCCTGAACCACTATGGGTTCAGACCCTTCACCTCCAGCCCAACTCCATGTTGCTCCTGTGTGTCTTTGCTTTCTAGTGCCAGGCCTTCATAGGCGTGCGGCCTTCAGTAGCCCTCTTCCACCATTTGTTCAGTTTGCGCGTGCACGACAACACCATTTTGTCGGCATGCGTATCCTTCATAGAGGCCCATGGTGGAAATTTGCTCCAGAAGGCCGGGAAGAAGTTGGAAAAATTCAGGCACTATTGGGTTTTCATGAGCCTCAAGGACACCAACCCTCGGCTGGAGATGCCAAAGGGGCTGCCGGAGAAGACTTCTGCGTGGAGCTCAGTGAAGCTCTCCGACCCTCGGGCCGCGCCCATCCTGGAGGGCTTCTCCCGCGACATCAGTGCCAAGAGGCTGACCGGTGGAATGATAGTGTAAGAATTCCTGGCACAGCGTCTGGCGTCCATTCAAAACTATTCAAGGTCCCTGTGGGACTACCAGCTCGGTGACGACAAGGTCAGGCTCCGGTCCGAGGACCTTCCTACTGAGGAGCTGAACAAGGTTGTGGCGACCCTGTTGGGTGGTGACCCTCGTGACCTACCCGAGGCTCTGGTTCCGCTGTACCACCTGGACGACCGGGCCGACCTGATTACCGTGCTGCGTGTCTTCGATGAGCGGGGGCTCTTTCCGGTCAAGAGATCTTGTCCAGTAGATGTGTCATCTAACCACACCTTCATTGGGTAGGATTCAGAGAAGACCATCGACGACTGCCCGGTGAGAGCGCCTCTCCTGTCATTGGGCATCCTTCTGTCTGAGCTTGAAGATGATGATGTCACCGGTGAAGTCTCCGCGGTGATCTCCTCGCGCATGACCAGGATCTCTAGGGGCCCCGCGTCAGCCCCGTGCAACACGTGATCCGCGTGCATGCTCGCCCCCCGGAAGCATGGGGCCAAGTCGCCCTTGGTGTATCTCGCCTCTGCCGGAGGGAAGTCTGAGGCGCCAGGCTTGCCCCCTTGCGTGGGGGCCCTCTCGCCCCTGTCGTTGCCAGGGCCGAGAGGAAGAGGAGATGGATCAACGTCGAAGAGTAATGACTCGTCTTGGCATGCCCTGTGTGTTCATCGTCCGCACATGGATTATTCCCTTTTTGCCTGATGTCTAGGGGTGTTGCCTTGCTGGGGGTGAAGAAGAAGAAGGCTGGCTTTAAGCCGAAGGTGACTCCTGACGCACCACCGGCCCTCCCCAACGCGTCACCGCTTGCCGATGAAGAAGGGGAGGCTCACAGGGCGACCTCTCACGCCTTGGTCCCCGAGCCCCCAAGCTCCCAAAGCATCACGAGGCGGTCGTGGCGGTGATGTTGCCCGAGAGACACGCTCTTGAGTGCCCTCGGTCCGCTGATACGCCAATGCTCGCAATCTCCGAGCAACCTTCGGAGCCCCCTATCCCTCGTGACGCTGCCTCCCTTACGACACCGCCCGCGACAATACTAGAGTCTCCTTAGGGGGATATACAGAGGACTCCGGTATACGTCGAGGGCATCCTGAACAAGGCCTTCGATGCCCTGGGCAATGTCGCGGTTGTGATGGCGGAGGGCAAGAAGGAGGCCGAGGCTGCTCGCGCTGCGCGTGAGGAGGCGCTGGAGGAAGCAGAATCCGCTCGTGCCGCGCGTGAGGAGGCAATGAAGGATGCCGAATCCGCTCGCGCCTCACACAAGGAGGCGATGAAAGGAGCCGAGGCGGTTGCCAAACGCTCTGAATAGGCGGAGGTTCGCCTGAAGGCCTTCCAAGAAGGACAAACCAATCTAGCCGAGCGGCTTAGCCTATGGGAGGAACAACTCGAGGCCCGCAGGACCAAGCTCGCCGCCCGGGAAGAAGAGGCGTCTTATTGCAATCTCTGGCGATGGCTAGATGAATGCTGATGACAACAAACCTTCCCCTGCAACGGCACCAGAAGAATGCTGCTAGCACTCCCCGGCAACGAAACTAGAAGAATGTTGTTGATGGCCCACCAGCGTGTGGGTTCGCAGCAGTTTTCAAGGGTAGAGTATTCGACCCAAATTTGTTGGTTTACTAGACAGGAGGTGAGAGGATACTCTCGAGTATTAGCAGCTGAATTTGTCAGATTCAACCACACCTGAAAGATTAGTATTTGCAACAAAGTATCAGTAACAAAATAGTATGATAACAACGGTGTCAGAAACGATCTGTTGATGGCAGACTATTCCTAATGATTGTATCAATGGCGCCAAGTTACCTCGTTGACGGAAATTGTCAGTTCCCGTCAACGATAAGCGAATCAAGATTGTAGCAGGTAGCAGCAGTGTAACGACCAGTAGCAGCGGCAAGGAACAGCAGTAGTGATAGCAATAGCAAGTAGCAACAGTAGCAAGCGACAGTAATAGCAACAGTAGCAGCAGGAGCAGAGCAAAACAAGTAACAGCAGTAGCAACAGTAGTAGCAGCAGCAGCAGAGCAAGACAAGTAACAGTAGTAGGACAAACTCGTAGGCAATGGGTTGGTGATTTGTTTGGATGATATTCGTCACGCAACAACTATAACACGGAGAGATATGTGGCTAGCTCCCGTTCGTCAATGTGATGTAGGCATGCATTCCGTGTGTCGTCATACGTGCTTAGGGAAAAGAACTTGCATGACATCTATTGTCCATCCCTCCCGTGGCAGCGGGGTCCAAAAGGAAACTACGGGATATTAAGGTTCTCCTCTTAATAAAGAACCGGACCAACGCATTAGCACTTGGTGAACACATGAACTCCTCAAACTATGGTCATCACCGGGAGTGGTTCCGGTTATTGTCACTCCGGGGTTGCTGGATCATAACACATAGTAGGTGACTACAACTTGCAATATCGGATCTAAAACACACATATATTGGTGACAACATAATAATTTCAGATATGAAATCATGGCACTCGGGCCCTAGTGACAAGCATTAAGCCTCAGAACATAGTGGATACTAGGGATCAATCCCCATCAAAACTAACTCGATTACATGATAGATCTCATCCTACTCATCACCGCCCAGCGAGCCTACGGATAGATTACTCACGAACGACGAAGAGCTTGATTGAATTGGAGAGGGAAGAAGGTTGATGATGACGATGGCTACGATTTCCCCTCTCTGGAGCCCAAGACGGACTCCAGATCTGCCCTCCAGATGAAGAACAGGTGGTGGCGGCGCCTCCGTATCGCAAACACGATGAAAACTTATCTTTTTATTTTTTGTGGGACGAAAGGGATCTTATAGACCTGATATTGGGGGCGATAGAGCCGTGTGTGCCCCACAAGCCAGCCCACCGCCACCAGGGGGTGGTGGCGGAGCCAGGGCTTGTGGCCCACTGGCCCACCCCCTGAGGTGGAACTTGGCACAGATATTTTTCTTATTTTCCAAAACAGCTCCCCGTAAATTTTCAGGACGTTTGGAGAACTTTGATTTCAGCACAAAAATAACACCAAGGCAATTCTGCTGAAAACAACGTTAGTCCAGGTTAGCTCCATTCAAATCATGCAAATTAGAGTCCAAAACAAGAGCAAAAGAGTTTGGAAAAGTAGATACGATGCATACGTATCAACTCCCCCAAGCTTAAAACCTTGCTTGTCCTCAAGAAACTCAGTTGACAAACTTAGAGATAAAGAAAAACTTTGACAAACTCTGTTTGATCTTGTTGTTGCAACTATGTCTAACTCATAACCAGAATTTCAGCAAGATCAAAAGTTAAGCACATAAGCAAATGACACAAAGGTCTCACGGTAAACTACCATCAATGGCATAATCAGCTAACGAGCAAATAATAATGAGTTTCAAATACCAACACTTCAATCAAAACAAGCATGAAGAAATATGAATAGGTGGTATCTCGCTAGCTCTTTCTGAGACCGCAAAACATAAATGCAGAGCACTTTCAAAGATCAAGGGCTGACTAAACATTGTAATTCATAGCAACGAAGATCCAGTCATAGTTATACTTAATATCAGTCAAAAGCAAAGCATAAAAATGATAGAGGTGCTTTCTAATTGGTTTATATATAAGAAGAGGAGGACTCAACAGGAAAATAAATAGATAGGTCCTTCGCAGAGGGAAGCATTGATTTGCAGAGGTGCCAGAGCTCAAGCTTTGAAAACATTGATAATAATTTTGAATGGCATGCTTTCATTGTCAACGCAATGACCAAGAGTTCTCAATATCTTCCATGCTACTCTTGCTATAGGCGGTTCCCAAACAGAAAAGTAAAGTTTTAACTCCCCCACCACCAATCAATCACACTCCACGCCTAGCTGAATCCTCGGGTACCGTCCATACTAACATAAATCCGAGGGGGAGTCTTGTTTTACAGTTATGTTTTCGATTTAAGCGTGGAACTGGGCATTCCAATTACCGACCGCTTTCTCGCGAATGACTGTAAATAAACAAATGTCGAGGATAATACTCCTAGCATGGAAGATACCAATAGCCCTCTGTCACCATATGAGCGGTTCGGGCATGCAAAACAAATTATTTCTTGAAGGTTTAGAGTATGGCCCATGCAAATTTACTTGGAACGGTAGGTAGATACCGCAAATAGGTAGGTATGGTGGACCCTCATGGAAAAACTTTTGGGTTTATGGAAGTCGATGCACAAGCAGTATTCCGCTTAGTACAAGTGAAGGCTAGCAAAAGACTGGGAAGCGACCAACTAGAGAGCGACAACAGTCATCAATATGCAATGAGTTTGACTAACATTGAATGCAAGCATGAACAGGATATAAATCACCATGAACACGAACATTAGAGAGGCTATGTTGATTTTGTTTCAACTACATGCATGAACATGCGCCAAGTCAAGCCACTTGAAACATTCAAAGGAGAATACCAACCTATAATACTCCATCATAGTCATCTCAAAATCTATGTTGGCATTCAAGACAAACCATTATAAGCTCTCAGCTAAATAAGCATGGCATTAGAAACATTGATCTCTAAGTTGTCATTGCAAACATGGTTCTCTCACAACAAAGCTAAATCTGGGTCGACAAGCTAGTCATATTTACAAAAAAAATAGATAGAGTTCATACGAGCTTTTCAGTCTCAGTCACTTTGGACGATCGAACGATGAAAATGATAATAAGCGCTTTGGACTAAGCTGAATCTGCAGGCAAACACAAAGGAGAAGACAAAATAATATGTCTTGTTGAATGCTAAACAGGTAAGCATGCAAGAACCAATAAACATTGTAACCAATATCTTCTACCGTGACACAAAGAAAAAGAAAACTATTTACACGGGAAAGCTCCCAACAAGCAAACGAAGAAAGAAAACTCTTTTTGGGTTTTCTCAAAGGGACACAAAACAAGAAAACAAGAAAACGAAAAGAAACTAGCATGGATAATAGAGTGGCAAAGTGTAAACACCGGCTAACAAAGTGAAAGCATAAGCATGAATGTAAAGTCGGTGAGAACACGTACTCCCGCAAGCTTAGGATTTTGGTCTAGCTTGGTCTACTCCCAAGGTGGGAAATAACCAGCTCCATGATACTCCGGAGCAGACTGTGGATGCCACTGCTGTGTGAGCTCCTGTGGCTCCACTGATAAATTGGCGTCTCGTACTCGACTGGCGGCTCGGGCATGGCCGCATGTGGTTGGGCGAAGCCCCAATATGCGTAGATGTCCGCGGGCATAATAGTGTACCTACCCGCATGAAGATCAAACAAAGAAGGAGCAGGCAAAGTAATAGTCTCTCGAGTACCCTGACTAAACGCCAGGTTATATATCATCCGTCTACTAGCATCTCTATCCAGAAAATCATGGCGAACCAAGCTGTCATAATCCAGATATCTCTCAGGGAGAAGCATCTCTCCTTCCTCTCCCGGTCTAATGGGTATCTCAAAGTGTCTGGCAAGACAAGTAGCATAGATACCTCCATAGACAACACCTTTAGAATGGTTGAGGTTCAACCGTTGAGCTACTCTAGCACCCAGGCTATAAGACTTATCGTTATAAAGTCCTTCGCGCAAAACCACAAGGTCTGGAGAACTAAGTGATCCAGCCTCCCCACGACCAATCAAACATTTACCCACAAATAGTGAGAAGTACCGAAGCACAGGAAAATGTATGCTAGCAATTCTAGCGCGAGACACTCCTCTCTCCTCTCCAACGGCAATAGAACCAATGAAATCCTCCAAGTCCCGTGGACGTGGGTCATAGATATCCCCAACATAAGGTAATTTGCATACATCGCAAAAGTCCTGCAACGTCATGCACTGGGGGACATCGTAAATCATGAACTCAACCATGGGAGGATTCTTTCTCGGATAAAAGTTGAAGCTTTGAATGAAAATATTTATGAGGAGGAGGTATTGTGGGCACTTATCTCCAATGAACGCAGTGAGACCTGCGTTCTCCACCAACTAATAAAAGTGTTCATAAAGTCCGGCGGCGCGCAAAAATTCATCACTTGGCCACTCGCACGCTCGAACTTCTGTGACTCGAGGGACTGCATACTTGGGGTGGTTCTTCTCATTGTGCTTGGGGTTACGGCTTGAAGAGCCGCTCAAGAACCTCCTCATCTTTTCCTTTTTCTAGCACTGAAAATTTCCGAAAATTTTAGAGACTTCGAAAGAAAAGCGAATAAAGATTAACCCAACTTGTAGCAACTACTCCTACTAGTTCCTAGAGACCATATCATGCGCTAAAACTACTTCGGACCAGATAAAATTAACTTTTCAAGCTCAAGAACAGGGTCACCAAGGTAGCAAGAATTCGCGAAGGATAAAGCACTAGAGAAAAAACTAATTGGACCAATGGAGGAGTCACTTACAAAGGAGTAATTTCCCCAAAACGGTTCGGAGAGTGGTGCTTTGAGCAAGGACATCGAGAATCACAGCCAAATGAGCAAGAACACGGGTTTGAGCTGCGAAACAATTTTTTCTGGACCTGGAAGAAGAGGCTGAGAGCTGGAATGAGTGTAGGGGGTGCCTGTGGGCCCCACAAGCTTGCACCCCGCCAATAGGGGGGTAGGTGGCAGTGGCAGGGCTTGTGGCCCACTGGTCAGGCCCCCAGGCTAGCTCTCAGGCAGAGAAATTTTAAAAAATTCCAGAAAAAATCATACTAAATTTTCAGGACCATCGGAGAAATTTTATTTTCGAGGTATTTTTCTCTGGGACGCTGAAACAGAAAACAGGAAAAACTAAACTAATTCTATCATTTTTCTTCTAAGCGAAAGAAAATGAAAACTCAAACCAGAGGTATGTGACTCTTTGATTCATCCGTTTCTTGGTCATCGAAAGAAATCCGTCAATGGGGTTGATCAAGTCCTTATGACAAAACCTTCTCGAATCGTAAGAGAGAACAAAGAATTTTCGAATAGCCAATAAGTCACCTCAATGGGGGTATGTATCTCCCCAACAAGCAAATCATACTTCATCTTGACACGAGGAATAGGGCATTCAAAGCGCCCAATGAGAATCAATGAAGTATTTTCGATAGCATTGATGCAATGTACTGGATATCGTTTCTTCGGAAAGTGCAATGTGTTCTCATTGCCGTTGGCATGGAAAGTGACATTGCCTTTGTTGCAATATATAACAGCCCCTGCCGCGTTTAAAAAGGGTCTTCCGAGGATGACAGCCATGGCATTGTCCTCAGGAACATCCAAGATAACAAAGTCTGTGAAGATGTGGTGTTAGCAACCACAACAGGAACATCCTCGCAAATGCCGATAGGGAAAGCAGTTGATTTGTCGGCCATTTGCAAAGAAATTTTAGTGGGTGTCAACTTATCCAATTCAAGTCTACGATAAAGAGAGAGGGGCATAACACTAACACCGGCTCCAAGGTCACATAAGGCACTTCTTACGTAGTTTCCTTTAATGGAGCAAGGTATAGTGGGCACTCCGGGATCACCAAGTTTCTTAGGAGTTCCACCTTTAAAAGTGTAGTTGGCAAGCATGGTGAAGATCTCAAGATCTGGTATCTTCCGTTTATTAGTCATGATATCTTTCATGTACTTGGCATACGGAGGCATCTTGAGCATATCAGTTAACAGCATCTGCAAAAAGATGGGTCTTATCATCTCAACGAAGCACTCAAAATCCTCATCATCCTTTTTCTTGGATGGCTTAGGAGGAAAGTGCATAGATCTCTAAACCCATGGCTCTCTTTCTTTACCATGCTTCCTAGTAGTGAAGTCATTCTTGTCGTATCTCTTAGGTTGTGGATTATCAGGATTAACCGTAGGTTCAATCTCCACATCCTCGTCTTGGCTAGGTTGAGCATTATTATGAACATCACTGTCCGTATTGTCACCAGGTTCATGTTCATCACCTGATCGTGTTTCTGCATCACACACAGAAATATCATTAGGTTCTTCAGGTGTGACAGTATTTGGTGGACTGGCGTGCAGGTTTCTATCATCCTTCTTCTTCTCCTTAGGATGTCTGGGTGTATCAGCATTGATTCCTTGAGAATCTTGATCAATTCTGTTGGGATGACCTTCAGGATACAAAGGTTCGTGAGTCATTTTGCCTCCTCTAGTAATGACTCTGACAGAGTTGTCATTTAATTCATTGAGCAGGTCATTCTGAGCTTTAAGTACTTGTTCAACCTGAGTAGTAATCATAGAGGCATGTTTACTCAGAAGCTTCAGATCATTGACATTTCTGTCTACACAAGCACTTAAATGGCTAAGCATACGAGTACTTTGTTCCAAATGTCTGGTAACATAATCATTGAAACTCTGTTGTTTGGCAACGAAGTTGTCAAATTCATCAAAGCATAGGCTAGCAGGTTTATCAAAAGGAATATCACTCTCATCAAACCTACGCAAAGAATTCACTTCCACTACCTGTATCGGGTTATCGAAACCATGGATCTCTTCGAGAGGTGGTAGATTTTTGACATCTTCAGATCTAATGCTTTTCTCTTGGATAGATTTCTTGGCTTCTTGCATATCTTCGGGACTGAGGAATAGAATACCTCTTTTCTTAGGATTTGGCTTAGGAGGTGGTTGGGGAATAGTCCAAACATTATCGTTGATCAAGAGGTTATTCAGTAGAGTCTCAGCTTGTTCTACTGTTCGTTCCCTAAAAACACAACCGGCACAACTATCTAGGTGGTCTCTAGAGGCATCGGTAAGTCCGTTATAGAGGATATCAAGTATCTCGTTCTTCTTAAGAGGGTGATCAGGCAAAGCATTCTGTTGCTGGACGAGGCTCCCCCAAGCTTGTGGAAGACTCTCTTCTTGGAGTTGAGCAAAGTTGTATATTTTCTGCGAGGCAGCTTAGTTCTTATGGGCAGGGAAATATTTCTCACAGAAGTAATAGACCATCTCCTGGAGACTACACACACATCCCGGAGCAAGAGAGGTGAACCAGACTTTAGCGTCATCCTTTAGAGAGAAAGGAAACATCTTAAGGATATAGTAGTGGCAGATCTTCTCCTCATTAGTGAAAAGGTTGGCTATTTCGGATAGTTTGGCAAGATGGGCTATGACCGTCTCAAACTCATAACCGTGAAAAGGATCAGATTCGACTAGAGAGATTATCTCAGGGTCGACAGGGAATTCATAATCCTTATCGATGACAAAGATAGGCGAAGTGGCAAACTTCGGGTCATTTTTCATCCTAGCTTCCCGAGATTTCTCCTTCCACTTGAGAATTAATTTCTCAGCGTCATAGGCATCCTTACATTCAAGAAAATCCTCAGCTATCTCTCCCTCCATAACATAACCCTCAGGTATATCAGGCAATTCATATCTAGGAGAGCTAGATCTAGCAGGAGCAAAAGCAGGTTCTATCTCAATAGTATCGGCAGTTTCAGAAGCATCATGAGCATTGGCAGTAACTCTAGCAATACGAGCATCAAGGAACACTCCTAGTGGAACATCAGGCAAAATAGTATCTCTAGCAGTATCAAGCATAGCATCATCAGGAAAAATAGCATCTCTAGCATCATCAGGCAAAGCAGTATCAAGCATAGCATCTCTAGCAGTATCAGGCATAGCATCAAGCATAGTATCATCAGGCATAGTATCAAGCATAGCATCTCTAGCAGTAGTATCACAAACATCATCAAGCACAAGCGACATATCAAGATTTCTAGCAGGAGGTGATGTCGCAAACTTATTCATAACTGAAGGTGCATCAAGTGCAGAGCTAGATGGCAATTCCTTACCTCCCCTCGTAGTTGAGGGCAAGACTTTGGTCTTCGGATCCTTCAGATTCTTCATAGTGATCAGCAGATATAAATCCCAAGTGACTCAGAAAATATAGCAATACCTCCCCGGCAACGGCGCTAGAAAAATTCTGATTGCAATCTCTGGCGATGGCTAGATGAATGCTGATGAAAACAAACCTTCCCCTGCAACGGCACCAGAAGAATGCTGCTAGCACTCCCCAGCAACAAAACTAGAAGAATGTTGTGGATGGCCCACCAGCGCGTGGGTTCGCAGTAGTTTCCGAGGGTAGAGTATTCGAGCCAAATTTGTTGGTTTACCACACAGGAGGTGAGAGGATACTCTCGAGTATTAGCACCTGAATTTGTCAGATTCAACCACACCTGAAAGATTAGTATCTGCAAGCAAAGTATCAGTAGCAAAGTAGTATGATAACAACGGTGTCAGAAACGATCTGTTGACGGCAGACTATTCCTAACGATTGTATCAATGGCGCCAAGTTGCCTCGTTGACGGAAATTGTCACTTCCCATCAACGATAAGCGAATCAGGATTGTAGGAGGTAGCAGCAATGTAACAAGCAATAGCAGCGGCAAGGAACAACAGTAGTGACAGCAGTAGCATGTAGCAATAGTAGCAAGCGACAGTAACACAACAGTAGTAACAGCAGCAGAGCAAAACAAGTAACAGCAGTAGCAACAGTAGTAGCAGCAGCAGCAGAGCAAGACAAGTAACAACAGTAGGAGAAACTCGTAGCCAATGGGTCGGTGATTTGTTTGGATGATATTCATCATGCAACAACTATAACACAGAGAGATATGCGGCTAGCTCCCGTTCCTCAATGTGATGTAGGCATGCATTCCGTGTGTCGTCATACATCTTAGGGAAATGAACTTGCATGACCTCTATTGTCCATCCCTCCCGTGGCAGCGGGCTCCAAAAGGAAACTACGGGATATTAAGATTCTCCTTTTACTAAAGAACCGGACCAACACATTATCACTTGATGAACACATGAACTCCTCCAAGTATGGTCATCACCACGAGTGGTTCCGGTTATTGTCACTCCGGGGTTGCCGGATCATAACACATAGTAGGTAACTACAACTTGCAATATCAGATATAAAACACACATATATTGGTGACAACATAATAATTTTAAATCTGAAATCATGGCACTCGGGCCCTAGTGACAAGCATTAAGCATGGCAAAGTAGTAGCAACATCAATCTCAGAACATACTGGATACTAGGGATCAATCCGCATCAAAACTAACTCGATTACATGATAGATCTCATCCTACTCATCACCGCCCAGCGAGCCTACGAATAGATTACTCACGAACGACGAAGGGCTTCATGGAATTGGAGAGGGAAGAAGGTTGATGATGACGATGGCGACGATTTCCCCTCTCCGAAGCCCAACACGGACACCAGATCTGCCCTGCAGATGAAGAACAGGTGGTGGCAGCGCCTCCGTATCGCAAACACGACGAAAACTTCTCTTTGTATTTTTTCTGGGATGAAAGGGACCTTATAGACCTGAGATTCGGGGCGGCAGAGCCGTGTGGGCCCCACAAGCCTACCCACCGCCACCAGGGGGTGGTGGTGGAGCCAGCGCTTGTGGCCCACTGGCCCACCCCCTCAGGTGGAACTTGGCGCAAATATTTTTCTTATTTTCTAAAGCTGCTCCCCGTAAATTTTCATGATGTTTGGAGAACTTTGATTTCTGCACAAAAAAAACACCAAGGCAATTGTGCTGAAAACAACGTCATTCTAGGTTAGTTCCATTCAAATCATGCAAATTAGAGTCCAAAACAAGGGCAAAAGAGTTTGGAAAAGTAGATACGATGGAGACGTTTCAGCGTCCCAGGAGGAAACTCGCCTGGGCGCGAAGTATGCGCGCTTGGACGAGCAAGAGAATGAGATCGCCTCGAAGAATACCCTTCTCAATGCCAA
Source organism: Hordeum vulgare subsp. vulgare (assembly GCF_904849725.1). Taxonomy (NCBI): domain Eukaryota; kingdom Viridiplantae; phylum Streptophyta; class Magnoliopsida; order Poales; family Poaceae; genus Hordeum; species Hordeum vulgare. Next base: position 256,049,493 of record NC_058520.1, on the reverse strand, counting down.
GGGGGAAGCCCTCGCCGTGGCCGAGAAGAAGAAGGCCGCAAAGCTGGTCGGCTTCCCTGACGTTGAGCTCAGGCTTCGTACGGCGTTCCAAACCCTCTGCCTGTCGGGTTCGATGAGCCTCTGGCCACCCCAAAGGGCGGCTTTGTCGTGCTTGCGCCGGAGCTCACCGTGGCGTTGGAGGACGTCGTCATCCAGGTGGACAAGATCTTGGACAGTGAGTGTCGCAACCTCTTTTCTGAGGCCGATACACGCGTCTTCAGTCACCTTCATCTTTGTGAGTCGGGGTTTGACTTCGACTCCGTGATCCTGCTAGTCCCTACCGAGCCCCACGATAGTGTTGCAGAAGCGGTGAAGGGCCCCGTGGAGGCATTGGTGAAAAGGTTCGCCCGTGTCGCAGTTCCCCCATCTCCGGATGCCGCTGAAGCCGACGGCGGGGAAGATGACACCACAACGCCGGTGACAAGCCCCATGAATATGGAGCGACTGGCGGCGACGGTTCTTCCTGATTTCCTCCCCCTGTCTTTTCCGTGGAAAGCACATCGTGCCTCATGTAGGCGTCAAACTCATTTGCGTTTTCAAGAACTTGTTAAGGCTTGTAATAACTGGCTGACCGCTTGGTTGTTTTCCTCGCCTCGTTTCTTTAATGTTTGATGTGATACTCTCGTCTCTAGGGCCCGGTCCACGCATATCTCATCATCCATTGAACTGACCGGATTCCAGGACGACCCAAGAGGTGAGGGGCTACAGGTCCAGTTAGGCTCCTGAGTCGGGATGCTCAGGAGTCCCCCTTGATGAGCGAGCAGCCCTCATGAGGTGAACGAAGCGAGGATTTTGAAACTTCAGAATACCTTCAGCACTCAACGTCGGCAGGGCCCGCCCCACGCGTAGCTCCGCCGCCATTGGACCGACCGGATACCAGGACGGCCCAAGGGTGAAGGGGCTACGAGCACAGTTCAGTTAGGCCCCTGAATCGCGATGCTCAGGAGTATCCCTTGACGTACGAGCGACTCCGATGTCCCTGCTAAGAAACTGACAATTTGAGACTGCCGAAGTCCTTCAGCACTCTGCGTCGACAGGGCCCGCCCCGCGCGTACCTCCGCCGCCGTTTGACCGCCTAGGCAGCCCAAGAGGGAAGGGGCTATGGGCGCAGTTTAGGCTCCTGAGTCGCGATACTCAGGATCCCCCCTCGACGTACGAGTGACTCTAGCGTTCTCCCTAAGAGATTTTAAGTGGCTTGTTGAGCGCACTAGGCTCTGCGTCGGCAGGGCCCGCCCCGGGCGTACCTCCACCGCCGTTGAACCGACCGGATTCCATGACGGACCAAGAGGGAAGGGGCTACAGGCTCACTTAGGCCCGTGAGTTGCGATGCTCAGGGGTCCCCCTTGACGTACGAGCGGCTCCATACCTCCTGTTGTCTGACCCCCGCACTGGGTGTGGGCGTAGTCGTAGGTGGACTGGGTTGACTTCCTGGCCAGCTGTGGGCATAGTCATTGGTGGACTATGTTGATTTCCTTGCGAGCTGCGGGCATAGTCGTAGGTGGACTGGGTTGACTTCCTGGCCAGCTGTGGGCATAGTCATTGGTGGACTTTGTTGATTTCCTTGTGAGTTACGGGCATAGTCATTGGCGTACTGAGTTGATTGCCTTCGTCTTCTCCCTAGCGCAGAGTGTACGGCTGCCACTAGGCGTGGCAGGGACCCCTCCGCATCCTCGGGGGGCCCCGGGCGTATACGGCCGCCACTCGTTATTACGTGAGAGTGTCACGGTCTTCTCCCCAGCGCGGAGCATAGGGCTGCATCTAGGCGTGGGAGGGACCTTTCTGCGTCCTCGGGGGGCCCTAGTAGGCAAGGCATGAGTGTGGCCTGCTGGAGCCGCCGGTAGGTAGCAGCCGCGTTCACCAGCCTGGAGGGCATCAGGGTGCCGATGCCCGGGCACACCCATCGATGGTCAGTTTGCATGGGCCGGAAGGGGCCTTGAGTCGTGACTCTGTTGATTGCAAGCATGTTGATGCCGATGCGGCGCCGATCGACCATGCCGAAGACGGGGACTGCGACTGGTAATGTTGGGCAGTCCCCGCCTCGCACGGCCTGGGCCTCTCGAAGTTCTTGGATTGCTCTCATGACGGACTCACAGGAGATGGACGGACGCGCTGGAGTTTACCCTCAGGTTCTGCTCGAGCGCCACCCTCGCCTCACTGGCCAGGCCGGGAACCTCACCGGTGGGAGCCCTAGGCATGACCCAAGGGGGGGCCAAGCGCGCCTTCGTATGCGATGGGAGGCATGACCTCGTCCTCGGGCACGGAGCCCGAAGTCCCAGGGCGCTCCGTGGGGAGGAGCTACTTCTTCTTGCATGGATCCTCTCGAGGTGGCTCATCTTCTTCGTCATCCGAGCGTTCTGTCGTCGCGGCGCGGTAGGCGCGCTTGAGTGTACACATGGCATCCTTCTCATCGCAGGCGATGGTGATGTCGCCGCCGCTCCCTGGATTCTTGAGGACGTTGTAGCCATGGTGGGTCAGTGACATGAACTCGGTGAGAGCCGGTTAACCAAGGATTGCATCGTAGGGCAGGTGGATGTGCGCGACATCAAAGACGATGATCTCAGTGTGGTAGTTCTTGCGCTCGCCGAAGGTGACTGGTAGACGCACCTGACCGATGGGCATGGTGGACCATTCCGGAACTTCTGAGAAGGGCTTGCTCGGCATGAGCTCTTTGTACGACACATGGAGTGTCTCGAAGGTCTCGACCGAGAGGATTTTGAGCCCTATTCCACTGTCGATAATGGTCTTGGTGACAAGGACGTTGCTGATGGTCGGGGTGCACATGGTGGGGAGCTTGCTAGCCACGAACAAGCACCTGAGATATTCACTTTGGTCGAAGGTGATGGTGGTATGGGACCAGTTGTGGGGGCGTAACACTTCAGGCTTCGGGAGAGCGGCATTAACCTCCCGAGCGAACTGCCCCCATCCCCATAATTCTGCCTCTCTTCATCCCTCCTTCTAGGTGGTGGAGGAAGCCCAGCCTCACGAGGGCAAGGCTCATGAGGCTGACCGCGTCATTGCTCCTCCTGAAGGTCGTCGCGCCAGCGGTCGTCTTGAGTCTGGTCGCGCCAGTGGTCCTCCTGAGGCTAGCCCCGCCAACGGTCTTCATGAGGCTAGTCATAACACCCCTAGCGCGGCTCCTGGTCATACCAGCGGACTCCACCGCGACCACCACCGTGTGCGGGGCCTCTGTATCCGGGTCCGGGGCGCCTGCTAAAGTCCTTGGCACGGACCAGTCGGAGCTCATGGCACTCGGATGTATAATGGCGGTTGATGCCGTGGAAGATGCACGTTGGCCCCCTCCTGACGAACGCTCTCCCCCTCGGCCGTGGTTCGCCTCACGCTCGGCAGAAAGCACTGCCGCAGCCTTGCGCTTCCTCTCCTTGGCCTTGGTCTTCTTCTCTTTTGGTTCAGCCACCTGGGCCCGAGGAGCGACAGGCGACCTTCTTCAACCCTGGTGCACTTGTTTGTCAGGTTGAACATCTCCAGTGCAATGCTCATTTCATCACTCATGGCGAGCTCCTCCTTCATCCTGAGGTTGGTGACTTCGTCGGAGCAGGCCGAGATGACGGCCTCGTCCGACGCCTTGGGGATCTTGAGGCGCATGGCCGTGAAGCGTTCTATGAACTTGTGCAGGGTCTCCCTCTCCTGCTTCTTGATGCACCATGACTTGTTCACGGTGGGAGCTCGGTCGCGGGTGCCCTGGAAGTTGGCGATGAAGCATTCGCGTAGATCATCCCAGGAGCTGATGGACGCCCTTGGGAGGTTGAGGAGCCAAGAGAGTGCGCCTCCCTTGAGCGCCATGGGGAACCAACACGCCATGACTTTGTCTCCCCCTGCCGCCGCCCTGATACTCAGCATGTAGAGTTGCAGGAACTCGGCCGGGTCGAGGGTGCCGTCATAGCGTGGGGGTAGCTCGCGCTTGAACTTGTAGGGCCACACAGTTGTCTAGAGCTCTGGGGCGATGGCGAGGCACCCCACCAGCCCGACGGGTGCAGCGCGTTCGAGGGCGACTTGGCCCTGTTTCTCCAATGGGTCTGCTTCGAGCGGGTCACGCTCGTAGCACGGGATTTGCAGCACTAGGAGAGCGCGCGCATCGGCGCGTAGCCTAGAAACCATATGAAGGCTTGCAACATCTCCTGGCCTCGCCATGGGTTTGCGAGGACGGTCGCGGGGACGCGCTTCCTGCCTGGGCTCGGGGCGCTCGTCACGCCGCGGAGGTGGGGGTGGCGCGCCTTGCTCATCTTTGTTCGCTAGGGATTGTTGGGGTCGAAACAAGGAGGAGAGCACTGCGGAATCACCGGCAGCGGCGAAGACGTCCTTGATGCGATGGAGCCAATCGTTGTGGCTGTCAGGGTGGGCCAGTAGCGGAGCATCTCGGTGGCCATGTCAAGCGCGTGTCGGCCATGTGGCATCCCCGGCCGGGTGCCAGAGGCCGACCAGGAAGCACGGACGAGCGAAGGAGTGGCGGTTCGGCCGTCGGGTTTCTCGGTAGCCGGCCGGGAGGAACATTGCTGTTCTTGAGCGTCGGGGCCCATGGTACCATTCACCATGGGCGATGGTGACCAACGCGCACCGACGGGGCCCACGGGCGCCGTCTGAGTAACGTGGATGGCATGGTGCTCAGCGCAAGCCCGGCGAGTCTCAGCCATTGGAGCCATGAAGCTTGGTGAAGGTGGAGCTTGGAGGGAACCTTGACACGCCCCTACCTGGCGCGCCAAATGTCGGATTTCGGGCTCTGCGAAACCCTAAAGATTCGAACTCAGGGTGTGTACGAAGATCTCTCGCGAGCTCGCCACACCTAACTCGCGACTCGCTGGGATGGCAGAGAACTCACTGGATGGTGAGGAAGACACATAACACGACAGTTTACCCAGGTTCGGGCCGCTGAGAAGCGTAATACCCTACTCCGGCTGTGGTGGATTGCCTCTCGTGGAGCTTGGTGGATGAACGAGTACAGTGTTCGAGGGCCTCCGGAGGCTGGGTGGCCTTTGTGTGGTGCGAGTAGGCGAGTGAATGGATCTTGTCCCCTATGAAGTAACCTACTCTCTATATTTATAGTGGTGACCCCGGTCCTCTTCCCTTATCGCTTTGGTGGATGGGATCCAACAACGACCAATTTCGAAGGGGAAGAGGGGAACATGCTTCCCTTCCCAAAGGTGGTCTTCGCCTGTAAAGGGGCTGCAGGGACGGGTCCAGGGATGACGTATGTACTGCTGGCGGGCGGTGATGGCCCTGTTGCACCAGAAAGGAAACCTTTAGAAGATGCCTTGGGAACCCCGGTTCGTCCTTGCCCCCTTTGCACCAAAGGGGTAACTGCTTCGTCCTGCCGTCTGCTGCTCGCTTGTCCTTCCTTTGCGTCACCCTTGACTCCTGAAGCCGGACCTCGCCTCGGAATATCTGCTGCCCTGGAGGGGTCCTGATGAGGCCCACTGCGGGTCTTGATTTCGTTCCTCCTCGCGAGGACCTTGCCTTGAGTGGTGCCACACCCGATTGTGCTTGCTTGATGAACTGGGCCAGCCCTGGGCCACAGGCCGGCAAGTGTGGGTACCCCGATTCCCAGAACACCGACACTATCTCCGATTCATATTTCCTTGCCTTTTTAGCACCTAGCTTAGGAATCTCGGGGACGAGATTCTTGTAAGGGGCATAGGTCTGTCACACCCTATTTTTATCTCACTCAACTGTAGCCTTTTCAAAATCTGAATTTATAAAAACTTTTTAAACAAATGCCATGAGTGCCAGGTTTGCCATTGTTTGTGTGAATGATTGATTGAGTGGATCCAAAAAATAAATTTTTATAACATGACAAATTCATAAAACCCTTTTTCTCATTTTTGGCTATTCCAAACTTTGCTTTGGGTTTGCAAACATAGAAAAAACTGAGAAAATTTGGATATACTCAGAGAACATATATTTTCCAAACATAAGATTTTCAACCCCTATTTATGTTCAAAATATTTGAGAAAATCCTTGAAAACCTATTCAGTGGGTTATGACCTTTCGAAATATTTCCAAAGGAAATATTTCCAATAAATTCCCAAAACATTCTAGCATTCTTCCCAAGCTGTATTTGGTGGCCAAGCCAAATTTCACCTCATTTCAAGGTGGTTTGGTTCACCAAATAATCCTAAAATATTCTGTGTCCAAAATCTAGTTGAAGTAACTCTACATAGCAAAGTTTATCCAAATAGCTTGAAACTTTGCACGAGTGCTCAACACACCAAATGAGGAATCTTTACAAAAAATGGAATTGTAGGGGATAATCAACCCACATTCCCTTTGGAAGGGACCACTACTGGAAAACAGTTTTTTGCCATCTGCCTAATCTTAGCCGTCTACTAGCTGATGGAAAGAGTGTATTTGCCGTCACCTTCCACCAAGCAAACGACAAAGCACTGGCTGATGGCATAGAGTGTTTTTGCCATCAGTCACATCTTTGCCGTCAGCTAGTAGACGGCAGAGAGTCTCACAGCAGACGGCAAAGATGTAGATGGGCCCACCTGACCGCGGGGTGGTTAGGTCAAACTGCAGTCTCTTCTTTGCCGTCTGCTAGCGGACGACAAAGAGTCCGGTGGCAGACGGCAAAGAGTCTAGACTCTTTGACGTCCGCTGGCACACGACAAAGAGCTAACTCCGTTAATGGCTCTTCCCCCCTCCCCGCCCCTCTCTCTCTCTCACCCACACTACTGTGTAGCGGCTCACCCCGCGCGCCCCTCTCTCTCTCTCCCAATCCACGACGCCCACCGGCCGCCGCCACCACCGTCGCGCCAACGCCCCCGTCGCGCCGCCGCCGCTGTCGCCCCTGCCGCCACCCTTATTGCCCCCGCCGCCACCGTCACGCCACCACCACCGTCCCGCCGCTGCCCCAGCTCGCCCCCGCTGCCGCTGCCCCACCACCGTCGCGCCGCCCCGCCAAAGCCAACACCCCCGGCCCCACCCCGCCACCCCCAACACCCCCGGCCCCGCCACAACCCCACACCCCCACCCCCCCCCCCCCCCCCCCGCACCCGCATTATTTTTTGGAATTAGATTATAACTACCGGCATGATTTTTTATTGTTGTTGTAGTAGTTGTTCTTGTTAGTAGTTTTAGTGGTAGTAGTTTTAGTAGTTGTTCTTGTTAGTAGTTATAGTAGTTTTTCTTGTTAGTAGTTTTAGTAGTTTTAGTAGTTGTTCTTGTTAGTAGTTTTAGTGGTAGATTTAGTTAGTTGGTAGATTTAGTAGGTAGTTTAGCGGTAGATTTTGTTTTTTTAATTAGTGGTAGCTTATTAAATTAGTTAGGTTAGTTAGTTAGCTTGGTTAGTTAGGTGGAGGAGGAGAAGAGGAGAAGAGGAGGAGGAGGAGGACGAGAAGAGGAGAAGAAGAAGAGGAGTAGGAGGAGGAGGAGGAGGAGAATAAAAAGAAGAAGAAGAAGAAGAAGAAGAGGAGGAGAAGAAAAAAATAAGAAGAAGAAGAAGAAGAAGATGAAGAAGAGAAGAAAAAAAATAAGAAGGATAAGAAGTAAAGAAGAAGAGAAGAAGAAGAGAAGAAGAGAATAAGAAGAAAATAAGAAGGAGAAGTTAGTTAGCTTGGTTAGTTAGCTAGATTCTTTTTTAGTTACTTAGTGGTAGATTCTGTTTTCTCTACAGGAATTAGCTTCTTTGCCGTCTGCCATCACAGACGGCAAAGAGTATATCATGATTGTAAATAATCTCACTGTTGGCAAAATTTATGCGTCAGCCTACGACGACATTGTAGCTTCTTTGCCGTCTGCCTCAACGAAGCGGACGGCAAAGAGCTTTGCCGTCAGCTTTCCATGAGAGCAGTCAGCAAATATGTCGAGACGGCATCCGGCCGGCGTTGCCTCCGTTAGGGGCTAACGGAGGCTTTGCCGTCTGCCTCCCCTCTTTTGTGCAGTCTGCCTCCCTTCTTCTTTGCCGTCTGCCTCCCCCTCCTCCTCCCCCCTCCTCTATGATGTTTGCCTCGCCCTCTTCTTTGCCGTCTGCCTCCCCCCTCTTCTGTGCCATCTGCCTCCCCCTCTTCTTTGCCGTCAGCCTCCACCTCCTCCTCCCCCCTCCTCTGTGCCCTCTTCTTTGCCGTCTGCCCCCCTAGAAGCAGACGACAAGTATACTATATGGCCAGCTGCTGCTGCCTAGGTTGCACAGCAGGGCACCACATGGCACCTTTGTTGTCGGTCAGCTGATGGCAAAGGCCTTTGCCATCAGCTGGCAGACGGCAAAGAGCCTATATTGTCAGATTTTTGTTTATTTTTTCTATTTCAGAGCACATATATATATAATTCATAGCACATATATGATAAATAGGTCAGAACACATATATGATATACATATAAAGCTCATCAATGCCATTTGTTCATCAACGTACATCCCATATATCAAAAGAACCAACACATACAAAGTTTCATCCATATATACATACATATAGTTGCACATATGTTGTTCATCCATATATACATATACATATAGTTCCACATCGTTCATCAACTCAAATAAAAACGGGAACTAAAGCACTCCAATGCCAGCTTCCATGCATGTAGTACATCCAATCTGCAAAATCGGAATAAGAAAGTCGGAAGAAGAAGAACAACAACATATATATGACAAATAAGCTAAATGGAAGAAGAAGGAGAAGAAGCATGAAGAGAACAAGGAGAAGGAAAACAAAAAACGAGGAGGAGTAGGAGGAGGGGAAGGAGAAGGAGAAGGAGGAGGAGAAGAAGAAAAAAGAAGAAGAGAAAAAGAAGGAGAAGAAGGAGGAGAGAAGAAGAAGGAGAAGAAGGAGGGCTCCTTGTCCTTCTTCTCCTCCTTCTCCTTCTTCTTTTCTTCTTATCCTCCTCCTCCTCCTTCTTCTTCTTCTCCTTCTCCTTGTCTTCTTTTTCTCTTCTTCTTCTTCTTCTTCCTTCTTTTCATTTCTCCTCTTCTTGGAGCTAAATTAGCTAACTATGTCTTTTTGCAGCTAAATGGGCTAATTATGTCATTCTAGAGGAAAACAAGCTAACTATATAATATTAATGAGCTAACCAAGGTTCTTATGCCATTTTGAGCTTATTATGTCTTTTAGGAGCTTAATTAGTCATTTTGGATTATAATTGGCTAATTATGTCTTTGTTGGGGAAAATAAGCTAAAATGAAGAAGAAGAGGAGAAGGAGGGAAGAAGAAGGAGAATAAGGAGGGCTACTTCTCCTCCTTCTCCTTCTTCTCTTCTTCTTCTTCTTCTCCTTCCCCTTCTCTTTTCTTTCTCTTCTTATTTTTGTTCTTCCTTTTCATTTCTCCTCTTCTCCTCTTCTTGGAGCTAAATTAGCTAATTATGTCATTATAGAGGAAAACAAGCTAAGTATATAATATTAATGAGCTAACCAAGGTTCTTATGCCATTTTGACGTTATTATGGCATTTTGGAGCTAAATGGGCTAATTATGTCATTGTTGGGGAAATTAAGGCAAGGAGAATATGAAAGAGGAGAAGAAAGAGGACGAGGAGGAGAAGAAGAAATAAAGAAGGAGGAGAAGGAGGAGAAGGACTAGAAGGTCCTTGGCCTTCTCCTCCTTCTCCTCCTCTTCCTTCTCCTTCTTCTCTTCTTCTTCTTCTTCTTTCTTTTCATTTTTCCTATTTCTTCTCCTCTTCTCCTCTTCTTGGAGCTAAGTTAGCTAACTATGTCTTTTTGGAGCTAAATGGGCTAATTATCCCATTATAGAGGAAAACAAGCTAAGTATATAATATTAATGAACTAACCAAGGTTCTTATGCCATTTTGAGGTTATTATGGCATTTTGGAGCTCAATGGGCTAATTATGTCATTGTTGGGGAAACTAAGGCAAGGAGAATATGAAAGATTAGAAGAAAGAGGAGGAGCAGGATAAGAAGAAGAAATAAAGAAGAAGGAGGAGAAGGAGGAGGAGGAGGAGAAGGACTAGAAGGTCCTCCTTCTTCTCCTCCTCCTCCTCCTCCTCCTTCTCCTTCTTCTCCTCCTCCTTCTTCTCCTTCTCCTTCTCTTCTCTTTGTCTTCTTCTTTTTGTTCTTCCATTTCATTTCTCCTCTTCTCCTCTTCTTGGAGCTAAATTAGCTAACTATGTCATTATAGAGGAAAACAAGCTAAGTATACAATATTAATGAGCTCACCAAGGTTGTTATGCCATTTTGAGCTTATAATGACTTTTTGGAGCTAAATTGGCTAATTATGTCATTGTTGGGGAAATTAAGGCAAGGAGAATATGAAAGAGGAGAAGAAAGAGGAGGAGGAGAAGAAGAAGAAATAAATAAGAAGGAGGAGAAGAAGGAGGAGGAGAAGGACTAGAAGATCCTTGGCCTTCTCCTCCTTCTCCTCCTCCTCCTCCTCCTTCTCCTTCTCTGTCTTCTCTTCTTCTTCGTCTTCTTCTCTCTTTTCATTTTTCCTATTTCTTCTGCTCTTCTTGGAGCTAAATTAGCTAACTATTTCTTTTTGGAGATAAATTTGCTAATTATCCCATTTTAGAGGAAAAGAAGCTAAGTATATAATATTAATGAGCTAACCAAGGTTCTTATGCCATTTTGAGGTTATTATGGCATTTTAGAGCTAAATGGGCTAATTATGTCATTGTTGGGGAAATTAAGGCAAGGAGAGTATGAAAGAGGAGAATAAAGCAGAGGAGGAGGAGAAGAAGAAGAAATAAATAAGAAGGAGGAGAAGGAGGAGGAGGAGGAGAAGGACTAGAAGGTCCTTGGCCTTCTCCTCCTTCTCCTTCTCCTTCTTCTCTTCTTCTTCCTTCTCATTTTGCCTATTTCTTCTCCTCTTCTCCTCTTCTTGGAGCTAAATTAGCTAAATATGTCTTTTGGAGCTAAATGGGCTAATTATCCCATGTTAGAGGAAAACAAGGTAAGTATATAATATTAATGAGCTAACCAAGGTTCTTATGCCATTTTGAGGTTATTATGGCATTTTGGAGCTAAATGGGCTAATTATGTCATTGTTGGGGAAATTAAGGCAAGGAGAATATGAAAGAGGAGAAGAAAGAGGACGAGGAGGAGAAGAAGGAGAAATAAAGAAGGAGGAGAAGGACTAGAAGGTCCTTGGCCTTCTCCTTCTTCTCCTCCTCCTCCTCCTCCTCCTCCTTCTCGTTCTTCTCTTCCTCTTCTTCTTCTTCTCCTTCTCTTTTCTTTATCTTCTTCTTTTTGTTCTTCCTTTTCATTTCTCCTCTTCTCCTCTTCTTGGAGCTAAATTAGCTAACTATGTCTTTGGGGAGCTAGATGGGCTAATTATGTCATTGGTGGGGAAATTAAGGCAAGGATAATATGAAAGAGGAGAAGAGAAACTTACCGTAGTGGTCATCAAGGAGGAGAAAAACCTGGAGAAGGGTTGTGCGATGCCGCTCAGGAGTTATTCTGCAGAATAGATATTCTGCAATGTCTCAGTTAGCATGATGACACTCAATTATTAATACTAGTTTATAATGAAACTCACCGTGCCAATCGAAGAGAAGACGGGTATCGACGGAGGGACTTGACCGCTCTTCTCGCACAGACCCTGAATAGTGGGTCGTATTAGTTAGTAATGAAACACACATTACACACATGATTTGGCTAATGTGAAAAAAAACTTACCACAAAAAGCTCATACAGGGCCCGTTGACCCGCCTCATTCCGGGACCTCTCCTCCTCAATCAATCGTGCTGTGGTGTGGTCCCTCTCATCAAGAGCAGCCCGAAGAGCACCCTGGCTTTCCAATCTCTCTTTATCAAGAGCAGCCTGGTTTGCCAATCTCTGTTTCTCAAGAGCACCCTGGTTTGCCAATCTCTCTTTTTGAAGAGAAGCCTGAAACACCATTCCTCGTTACCATAGTAATGATCTATGGTGACACACATAATGAAATGGATGAAAGTGTTATTAGTCCGTACAACTAACCTCGATGGCAAGATCGACTGGGCGTGGACGACGCGTTATCTCAGGAGAGCTGCTCGACTGGCGCACCTTGATCTCTCGGAGAATGAGTGGACAACGTATTATCCCATCTCAAATGGATATCGAGCCATGGGACCTCCCGCCACCAGATATCATCACCAACTCTGGATCCAAAGGTTCCTGGCTAGGGTTAAAGTCATCCCCTTTTGTAGCCTTCCCCGCGTCCCTATATGCCACGAGCTTGTGTTGGGATGATATGTTGGTGAAGTTATTGGGATCATCCAGGTCAGACTCAGAGAACGCCTTCACCTTCTCGTACGAGGAAGTATGGGCCATGCCATAAAGGTCGTACAAGTGTGGCATCTCTGTCTTATTGTGATGCGCCTAAAAGAGAGGAACAAAATATTAGCATCAAGAATGAATTGCATGAATCATGAAGCAAATCACATACCTAGTTTCGTCCGAACCGAAGTAAGTTGGCGCTGCCTTGATGGTGTGGCACACCAACCATTTGGCTATGCCGATCCTTCGCATTCTCGTGGCCGGTCGCCAGCTGCATGTGCACCACTCATCAACCAACGCCTCCCAACAATCCATCTTATCCGCACACCATCTCGGGGGCACCTATAAGTTATTAGAAAGAATTTTGAGCGCTACGCCTATGAATGAAATCAAGAAAACTACGTAGAAGGACTTAAGAATAGGTAATTACCTTCATGTATTGCTCCTTCTTCAGAAACATTCCGCGGAAATCCTTCTTCTGCTTCTTAATACCACGCGTGGCGTAGTAGTCTCGAATAGCCTGCGGCCGAGCCTCGTGTTGTAAGTTCTGTAGTAACCGCCTACACTCGGCCTCGAGAACCTTGGCCGCCTCCTCCTCATATCCATCCTCACACCTATAGAAGGTCTGCAATCAAATGTGAAAACACCGATTAGTACAATAATTAGCTATATTGTTAATTTTAGATTGTGTAAAAGGATAATTTACCCAAAAGATCTTGATCACCATCTCGGCCCTTGGGTGGCACAAGACACCATCTATAATCTCCTCCGGTGGGGCCTCCGCAGCCTGGTAGTGCTCCCAGGAAAATCCTAGTGTAGGAACCTGACCCTCACGAGGCAACGTGACAAACCCCGGGAAATTTGTCCGGCAAAGCACACCAAGGACGGAGTTCGGCCTGCGGACTCCAAGAGGGTGTACCCATCCCCTGTAGTATGATAAGGTCAACGCATTAGATATTTGAACAAACTTGAAGGCAAAAGCTAAAAAAAGAGTAAATGTACTTACCTATCTTCTTTAGGTTTAATCACCAGCCTCTGCTCGCGGGTAGCGGGCAGGACCGGGAGACGTGTACTACCACGCTTGTACACGATGACCCCGAACACCTGCACATCGCCCTCACTATCCGTAAACTCATCCCCGCCATCCCCGCCCCCTGAGCCACCCGGACCCTCGGTCCAATCCGGCAACTCGGTCCGATCCGGCCAGGTATCCCATCCGGGCCTCTCCACGTTGGGTGAAGCCTGCAGAACCGTAGTCTCGTGGGCCGAATGCACCTCGACCCGAGGCTGATCCTGGACCGGAGTCTCATGGGACGAATGCCCGTCAACACCAGGCTCCTGGACCGGAGTCCCCGTAGCCTCATGTGCAAACGGCTCGACCATAGTAGTCCTATGCTCGGGTGAATGAGCTGGTGGTGGTGGTGAGGACGGCTCAACAGTCCTCCTGGATCTTCCGCGGCCACCACCTCTCCCTATATGACTCCCCTTCTTCCCTACCCGACCAGCACCTCTCCCAGTGGGCAATTCCACCGACGAAGAAGAACCCACGGGTGGTGTCGACAGACTGTCTGCCAAGGCTCTACGGAGACATAGGGGTGGAAGGGAAGTACCACCCCTCGTGCGGCGCGAGTGGGAAGAACCAGTCGAGCGCTCTGGACCAGTGCCCACCATCTTTCAACACCTGGTGACATGCCATGATAAAGATTAAAAGAAATTAGGACAACATAAAAAAATTGAATAACTGACATGAATAATAATATGTACATGAATAATAAAGATTAAAATAATATAATTTAAGTTGTGAATCTTATAAACTAATAATCATCATCAATAAATGCATCATCATCATAACTATCACGCATGTCTTCATGAATGACGTGCTCGTCGGGTTCAATGGCGTGAATTTGTGAAAGACCTTTCTTTAATCGTTGAAGCATTGACAGGTCATCCGCATCAGTAACCTCTACGAGTTCCAGGTCTTCTGGTTCCAGCTCAGGGGTGGAGTCGGATTCATTGTCGCTGTCTACTTCCATGTTCTTGGGTGAAGCACGGCGTTCTTGAAACGTTTCTTGGAAAGACGTGTTTCTTGGAAGAATTCTCCATCATATGTGTCTGGGTTAATGTGAGGTTCATAATCCTGTTCATTTGGGAGAGGTGGTCTGACATGTGGCGGCACTTCATAAACAACATACCAACCTTCCAGATTCTTATTCGTTTGGCATGCCCACAATAGATATAAAACTTGGGTCGCCTGTTGAGCCGTAATATAGACATCTCGAACATCTAAATGGGTGTTTGGATTGATTTCGACTAGTCCTATATGTTCAGGAGTCCTTCTAGTCTCCTTCGGCTGGAACCAATAATATTTGAAGACTACGACGTTCGGTGGGTTTTCACCATAGAATTGAAGTTCATAAATTGCTTCAAATCTTCCATAATACTCGATAACACCTTCGCCGATAGCAGAGACTCCACAATTTGTAGATTTCTGGTCGGGCATAGATAGCTCTTTGCCAAAGGTACGAAAGAGATACCCGTTGATGTTGTATTTCTCAAATGAACGGACCTTATAGTCAAAACCATTAGAGACTTGTCTCAATTTAGCCTCCATAGACTCTGAATTAGCCTACAAGTTTAATACGAAATGATTGTTGCAATAGCCGCAAGTTAGACCAAGAAATGAAATGGTCCATTATTGATAATTACAGTTTGTTTGAACCAAGAGATGAAACCGGGATAGTCGCCTCCTGTCTTTGACAAAAGCTCATACTCTTCGACGGAATCATATTCGATCACCGCTCCATCCTAGAATTTGGCGACATAACGGTTGTTTGAAATATCCGGGAATAAGAGCAGTTCAAAGGAATTAGAAGTTACGGGAAAATGTGCCGAGAACTCACTTGATGTACGGCCACACTTCTGTTAGGTTGTTGAAGATATACAACGAAATGTTCCGCCATTCTTTGACATCCAACGTTATTGGTTTCGAAGCACCGGCTGGTGCGAGCTTCCGATTGAATAGGCTGAGGTTGGACCCACCTTTTTTAGGGTCTGCATCATTGTGCCGAGGCTTCGGGTTATGCAAAAATCATGATTTTTGGCTTCGTAGTGTGCTGTCACAAAGTTTGCCACCTCCTCAGTAATGAATGCCTCAGCCATCGATGCTTCAATTCTACGCTTATTTTTACATTTAGCTCGAAGGGTCTTATGCATCCTCTCAGTTGCATAGCACCAACGATCTTGCACGGGCCCAACCAATCTTGCCTCCGTCAGTAGATGTAAAATCAAATGCTGCATTGGATTAAAGAAGCCCGGTGGAAAGATCTTCTCTAACTTGCACAACAACTCTGGTGCAAACTCCTCCATGTCTTCTACCACGCCAGGCGACAATTCTTTCGCACAAAGAACACGGAAGAAATAGCTCAGCTCCACCAGTACTAGCCATTCATCCTCAGGAATAAAGCCACGTAACATCACCGGCATTACCCGCTCTAGCCATATGTGCCAATCATGACTCTTGAGACCAAAGATTTTATATTTTTTGAAGACACGCTCCCCTCTTTAGATTCGCTGCATACCCATCGGGGAACATCAAGTGCATTTTGACCCAGGAGATAATTTCCCTCATAGCTGGCCTTCCAAGATTGAACCAGGCCTTTGGCTTCGACCACTTCTGCTTTCCTTTGCCTTCTCGCATCTTTTCTAATGGTCTGTGACATAGTGTCTCTTGATCGACTCTAGACATAGTATTATCCTTTGTCTTCCCATCTATGTCGAACAATGTACCAAAAATAGCCTCTCCGATATTCTTTTCAGTGTGCATCATGCCGATATTGTGTGGAAGAAGGAGGTCTTTGAAGTAAGGCAGATCCCAGAAGCATGGCTTGTGAGTCCAAGCGTGTTTTGAATTGTACCCCTTGAAATACCCTGGACGCTCTGGATCAGGCTCGAGGGCGTTTAACTGATCCAGGATCTGTTGGCCTGTCAACGCAGGTGGTGCCAAGTTTTTGACAACTTTACCTTTGGTAAAGTTCTTCTTGTGTTTTCTGAACTGATGGTCAGGATCCAGGAACAGTCTATGCAAGTCAAAGCAAGAATACTTCCGACCCTCCTGCAACCAATGAAACTAAAGAGCTGCCTTGCATTGGGGGCACGGGAACCTTCCATGCACACACCATCCAGAGAATAGTGCATACGCCGGCAAGTCATGCATACTGTACATGTACCACACATGCATTTTGAAGTTTTGTTTTCTAGCGGCATCGTATGTCTTTGACCCCATTATCCCAATCTTCCTCCAATTCATCCTTAAGCGGCTGCACATACACATTCATATTCTTCCCCGGATAATTGGGCCCTGGAATTAGCAACGTCATAAATATGTTCTTTCTTTGCATAATCTGTCCGGGGGGAGATTGAGTGGAATGACTAATACAGGCCAACAACTATATTTGGTTGCCATCATGCCAAATGGGTTAAAACCATCCGTGGCGATGCAGACTCGAGGATTCCTTGGATCTGCCGCTTTATCCTGATGCAATCCATCGAAATATTTCCATGCTTCCCCATCCGATGTGTGTACCACCATCTTATTCCCATCCGCATCTAGTTCGGTTCTTTTGCCCAATTTGTGCCATGTCATCTGTCTGGCTGTCTCTTTGACCATGAAAAGACGTTGAAGTCTTGGTAGGATTGGCATATACCGAAGAACACTAATTGTGATTTTGGTATCCCTCTTCTCACCCATACCGTTGTCTACCAGAAGATACCTGCAAGACTCGCAATTGGGACAATAGTCCAAGTGTGCATACTCCTTCCAAAATAAAACACATCCTTTCTCACATGCATCCTTCTTCAAATACGGCATCTTAAGTACACGAAGTATTTTGTCCGACTGGTACAGGTTTGTAGGCATGACATGGCCTTTGGGTAGGAAGCGTCCAAATAGTGTCATCATCGCTTCGTAGCATTCTCTTCCCACGTTGAACTGAGACTTCAGAGACATTACTTGTGCAATTGCATCCAGCTGACAGAACTCAGTGTGCTCATGGAGGGGACGTTTTGAAGACTCCAACATTTCATTAAAGGCCTTTGCAGATTCCTCCATCTCATCTTCCGAATCCCGAGCATCATCAAAGTCTTGCACCATGTCTTCGATCCCGGTACCATTCTCGTCCGTGCGACGACGGACCACCTCAGCTCTTGTGCGTTGTATAGACTCACCATGAAATGTCCACACTGTATAATTAGGCTTAAAACCCCTCCTCTGCAGGTGTTTAATCATTACAGCCTCTATCATCTTTTTATAGTTGCCGCATCCAGGACAGGGGCAATAGTTTCTTTCCTGGACATTTGCGAATGCGGCTTTCACAAATTCGTTTGTTTTTACAAACCATTCTTTCGTCATCTCTTTCTGACTAGGGTGACCGGTATACATCCACGCACGATCACTCATCTTGCCTAACTACTAAAGACAGAATAAATATATTTATATATAATTTAGCATTTTATTCATCGGTTAATCAGGTTCGCCATTTTTATTACGCCCAGGCAACCTACACGCTAATAGGTAAAGGTAGGTCCTAATCCCACCCGAGTATGTGTACATTGGGTTCATTTTCCCATGCTCTGCTCCGGATCCAATGCAAAATTTCGGGAGCACCTCCCCGCTGTTCTCCTAATACACGTCTCTGCAATAAACAGAGAGGATGTGCATCCAGAGAATAACAGGGAGGCACTGACGAAATTCCGCACCGGAGCCAGAGCACAGCATACGGGAAAACGAACCCAATCTACACATACTCGGGCTGTCCGTGGATAATGTTGGACAATTCGAAAGGATGGCACTTATAAATATGCAAAGACATGCATATTTATAGATGTCGCCCTTTCGAACAGGAGACGCATACTGGTCACGCATACTGATAAATTAATTTAATTACCTAAATCTAGAAAGTTTCATCCGGAAACCGAGCCACAATAAATGAAGGGGCGGGGAGGAGATGAAATTTGTAGTGACCCACGAATGCAGGGGCGGAGCTCGTACAACGCACGGGGAGGTCTTTGCACAGCAGACCTCACAGGGACGAGACAACTATCACATGTGAAACCACCCGATCAACACAAATATTCTAATTATGTCATTTTAGAGGAAAACAAGTTAAGAATATAATATTCATGAGCCAACCAAGGTTTTTAGGCCATTTTGTAGCTAAATGGGCTAATTATCTCATTGTTGGGGAAAATAAGGTAAGGAGAATAAGATAGAGGAGAAGAAAGAGGAGGAGGAGAAGAAGAGGACGAAATCAAGAAGAGCGAGAAGGAGGAGGAGGAGAAGAAGGAGGAGAAGAAGGAGAAGGAGGAGAAGGTATTCTTCTTCTCTTCTTCTCTTCTTCTTCTCTTCTTCTTTTCTTCTTCTCCTTCTTATTTTTGTGTTCTCCTCTTCTTCTTCTTGTTCTTGTTCTTCTTCTCCTCCACCTCTTCTCCTCTTCTCCTCCTCCTCCTCTTCTTCTTCTTCCTATTCTTTCTATTAAGCTAACTAACTAACCTAACTAACCAAGCTAACTAAACCTATCGCTAAACCTGGATAGCACTAAACAACAAAAAAATAACAAAAACAGAATCTATCACTAAGTAATAAAAAAGAATCTAGCTAACTAACCAAGCTAACTAACTTCTCCTTCTTATTTTTTTCTTGTTCTCTTGTTCTCTTCTTCTTCTCTTCTTCTTTACTTCTTCTCCTTCTTATTTTTTTCTTCTCTTCTTCTTCTTCTTCTTCTTCTTCTCCTTCTTATTTTTTATTCTCCTCTTCTTCTTCTTCTTCTTCTTCTTCTTCTTCTTCTTTTTCTTTTCCTCCTCCTCCTCCTCCAACTCCTCTTCTTCTTCTCCTCTTCTCGTCCTCCTCCTCCTCCTCTTCTCCTCTTCTCCTCCTCCACCTAACTAACCAAGCTAACTAACTAACCTAACTAATTTAACAAGCTACCACTAATTAACAAAACAAAATCTACCACTAAACTACCTACTAAATCTACCAACTAACTAAATCTACCACTAAAACTACTAACAAGAACAACTACTAAAACTACTAACCAGAAAAACTACTAAAACTACTAACAAAAACAACCACTAAAACTACTACCACTAAAACTACTAATAGGAACAACTGCTACAACAACAATAAAAAATCATGCTCGTAGTTATAATCTAATTCCAAAAAATAATGCAGGTGCCGGGGGGTGTGGGGGCTCACCGGGAGGGGCGGCTGTGGCGGGGCCGGGGGTGTTGGGTGTGGCGGGGCGGCACCGGAGCGCCAGGGGCGGTGGCGCGACGATGGTGGGGCAGCTGCAACGGGGGTGAGGTGAGGCAGCGGCGGGACGGTGGTGGTGGCGCGACGGTGGCGGCGGGGGCGACAAGGGTGGTGGCGGGGGCGACAGGGGCGGCGGTGCAACGGGGGCGGCGGCGCGACGATGGTGGCGGCGGTCGGTGTGCGTCGGGGATTGGGAGAGAGGGAGAGGGGAGCGCGGGGTGAGCCATTACATAGTAGTGTGGGTGAGAGAGAGACGGGCGGGGTGGGGGGAAGAGCCGTTAACGGAGTTAGCTCTTTGCCTTCTGCCTCCGGACTCTTTGCCGCCCGCTAGCAGACGGCAAAGAAGAGACTCCAGTTTGACCTAACCACCCCGCGGTCAGGTGCGCCCATCTACATCTTTTCCGTCTACTAGCTGACAGCAAAGATGTGACTGATGGCAAAAACACTCTATGCCATCAGCCAGTGCTTTGCCGTCTTCTTGGTGGAAAATGACGGCAAAGACACTCTTTGCCATCAGCTAGCAGACGGCAAAGATTAGGCACATGGCAAAAAACTGTTTTCCAGTAGTGTTTTTGTTTGCTGTTTAGTGCTATCTAGGTTTAGGGATAGGTTTAGTTAGCTTGGTTAGTTAGGTTAGTTAGTAAGTTAGCTTAATAGAAAGAATAGGAAGAAGAAGAGGAGGAGGAGGAGGAGGAGGTGAATAAGAAGAAGAAGAAGAAGAACAGGAGGAGGAGAAGACAAAAATAAGAAGGAGAAGAAGAAAAGAAGAAGAAAATAAGAAGAGAAGAAAAAGAGAAGAAGAATACCTTCTCCTCCTTCTTCTTCTTCTCCTCATTCTTCTCCTCCTCCTTCTCCTTCTTCTTGATTTCTTCTTCTTCTTCTGCTCCTCCTCTTTCTTCTCCTCTATCTTATTCTCCTTACCTTATTTTCCCCAACAATGAGATAATTAGCCCATTTAGCTACAAAATGGCATAATAACCTTGGTTAGCTCATGAATATTATATTCTTAACTTGTTTTCCTCTAAAATGACATAATTAGAATATTTGTGTTGATCGGGTGGATTTACATGTGATAGTTGTCTCGTCGCTGTGAGGTCTGTTGTGCGAAGACCTCCCCGTGCGTTGTACGAGCTCCGCCCCTGCATTCGTGGGTCAGTACAAATTTCATCTCCTCCCCGCCCCTTCATTTACTGTGGCTCGGTTTCGAGATGAAACTTTCTAGATTTAGGTAATTAAATTAATTTATCAGTATGCGTCTCCCGTTCGAAAGGGCGACATCTATAAATATGCATGTCTTTGCATATTTATAACGGTCATCCTTTCGAATTGCCCAACATTATCCATGGACAGCCCGAGTATGTGTAGATTGGGTTCGTTTTCCCGTATGTTATGCTCTGGATCCAATGCGGAATTTCGTTAGTACCTCCCTGTGGTTCTCCGGATGCACATCCTCTCCGTTTATTGCGGAGACGTGTATCAGTAGAACAGCGGGGAGGTGCTGCCAAAATTTTGCGTTGGATCCGGAGCACAGCATGGGAAAATGAACCCAATCTACACATACTCGGGTGGGATTAGGACCTATCTTTACCTATTAGCGTGTAGGTTGCCTGGACGTAATAAAAATGGCGAACCTGATTAACCGATGAATATAAATGCTAAATTATATATAAATATATTTCTTCTATCTTTAGTAGCTAGGAAAGATGAGTGATCGTGCATGGATGTATACCGGTCACCCTAGTCAGAAAGAGATGACGAAAGAATGGTTTGTAAAAACAAAGGAATTTGTGAAAGTCGCATTCACAAATGGCCAGGAAAGAAACTATTGCCCCTGTCCTGGATGCGACAACTATAAAAAGACGACAGAGACTGTAATGATTAAACACCTGCAGAGGAGGGGTTTTGAGCATAATTATACGGTGTGGACGTTTCATGGTGAGTCTGTACAACGCACAAGAGCTGAGGTGGTCCGTCGTCGCACAGACAAGCATGGTACCGGGATCGAAAAAATGGTGCAAGACTATGATGATCCACGGGATTCAGAAGATGATATGGACGAATCTGCAAAGGCCTTTTATGAAATGTTGGAGTCTTCAAAACGTTCTCTCCATGAGCACACTGAGCTCAGTCAGCTGGATGCAATTGCACAAGTAATGGCTCTAAAGGCTCAGTTCAACTTGGGAAGAGAATGCTACGACGCGATGATGACACTATTTGGACGCTTCCTACCCAAAGGCCATGTCATGCCTGCAAACCTGTACCAGTCGGACAAAATACTTCGTGTACTTAAGATGCCCAATGAGAAGATAGATGCATGTGAGAAAGGATGTGTCTTATTTAGGAAGGAGTATGCACACTTGGACTATTGTCCCAATTGCGAGTCTTGCAGGTATCTTGTGGTAGACAACGGTATGGGTGAGAAGAGGCAGACCGAAATCGTAGTTAGTGTTCTTAGGTATATGCCAATCGTACCAAGACTTCAACGTCGTTTCATGGTCGAAGAGACATCCAGACAGATGACATGGCACAAATTGGGCAAAAGAACCGAACTAGATGCAGATGGGAATAAGATGGTGGTACACACATCGGATGGGGAAGTGTGGAAATTTTTAGATGGATTGCATCAGGATAACGTGGGAGATCCAAGGAATCCTCGAGTCTGCATCGCCACGGATGGTTTTAACCCCTTCGGCATGATGGCACCAAATATAGTTGTTGGCATGTATTTGTCATTCCAGTCAATCTCCCCCCCCGGACAGATTATGCACATAAAGAACATATTTTTGACGTTGATAATTCCAGGGCCCAATTATCCGGGGAAGAATATGAATGTGTACCTATAGCCGCTTAAGGATGTATTGGAAGACGCTTTGGATAATGGGGTCAAGACATACGATGCCGCTAGAAAACAAAACTTCAAAATGCATGTGTGGTACATGTACTCTATGCATGAATTGCCGGCATATGCACTATTCTTTGGAGGGTGTGTGCATGGAAGGTTCCCGTGCCCCCAATGCAAGGCAGCTCTTCAGTTTCATTGGTTGTAGGAGGATCGGAAGTATTCTTGCTTTGACTTGCATAGACAGTTCCTGGATCCTGACCATCAGTTCACAAAAGACAAGAAGAACTTTACCAAAGGTAAAGTTGTCAAAAATTTGGCACCACCTGCATTGATAGGCCAACAGATCCTGGATCAGTTAAACACCCTCGAGCCTGATCCAAAGCGTCCAGGGTATTTCAAGGGGTATAATTCAAAACACGCCTGGACTCACAAGCCATGCTTCTGGGATCTGCCTTACTTCAAAGACCTCCTTCTTCCACACAATATCGACATGATGCACACTGAAAAGAATATCGGAGAGGCTATTTTTAGTACATTTTTCGACATAGATGGGAAGACAAAGGATAATTCTTTGGCTAGAGTCGATCAAGAGACCCTATGTCATAGACCGTTACAAAACATGCGAGAATGCAAAGGAAAGCAGAAGTGGTTGAAGCCAAAGGCCTGGTTCAATCTTGGAAGGCCAACTATGAGGGAAATTATCTTGTGGGTCAAAATGCACTTGATGTTCCCCGATGGGTATCCACCGAATCTAAAGAGGGGAGCGAGTCTTGAAAAATTAAAAATCTTTGGTCTCAAGAGTCATGATTGGCACATATGGCTAGAGCGGGTAATGCCGGTGATGTTACGTGGCTTTATTCCTGAGGATGAATGGCTAGTACTGGCGGAGCTGAGCTATTTCTTCCGTGTTCTTTGTGCGAAAGAATTGTCGTCTGGCGTGGTAGAAGACATGGAGGAGTTTGCACCGGAGTTGTTGTGCAAGTTAGAGAAGATCTTTCCACCGGGCTTCTTTAATCCAATGCAGCATTTGATTTTACATCTACCAACCGAGGCAAGATTGGCTGGGCACGTGCAAGATCGTTGGTGCTATGCAACTGAGAGGATGCATAAAACCCTTCGAGCTAAATGTAAAAATAAGCGTAGAATGGAAGCATCGATGTCTGAGGCATTCATTACTGAGGAGGTGGCAAACTTTGTGACAGCACACTACGAAGCCAAAAATCATCATTTGCATAATATGAACCTCGGCACAATGATGCAGACCCTAAAAAGGTGGGTCCAACCTCAGCCTATTCAAAGGGAAGCTCGCACCTGCCAGTGCTACGAAACCAATAACGTTGGATGTCGAAGAATTGCGGAACATTTCATTGTATATCTTTAACAACCTAACAGAAGTGCGGCCGTACATCGAGTGAGTTCTCGGCACATTTTCCCGTAACTTCTAATTCCATTGAACTGCTCTTATTCCCAGATTTTCAAACAACCATTACGTCGCCAAATTCTCGGATGGAGCGGAGATCGAAAATGATTCCGTCGAAGAGTATGAGCTTCTGTCAAAGACAGGAGGCGGCTATCCCGGTTTCATCTCTTGGTTCAAACAAACGGTAATTATCAATAATGGACTATTTCATTTATTGGTCTAACTTGCGGCTAATGCAACAATCATTTCGTATTAAACTTGTAGGCTAATTCAGAGTCTATGGACGCCGAATTGAGACAAGTCGCTAATGGTTTTGACTATAAGGTCCGTTCATTTGAGAAATACAACAACAACGTGTATCTCTTTCGTACCTTTGGCAAAGAGCTATCTATGCCAGACCGGAAATCTACAAATTGTGGTGTCTCTGCTATCGGCGAAGGTGTTATCGAGTATTATGGAAGAGTTGAAGCAATTTATGAACTTCAATTCTATGGTGAAAACCCACCAAACGTCGTAGTCTTCAAATGTTGTTGCTTCCAGCCGAAGGAGACTAGAAGGACTCATGAACATATAGGACTAGTCGAAATCAATCCAAACACCCATTTAGATGTTCCTGATGTCTATATTACGGATCAACAGGGGACCCAAGTTTTCTATCTACCGTGAGCATGCCAAACGGATAAGAATCTGGAAGGTTGGTATGTTGTTTATGAAGTGTCGCCACATGTCACACCACCTCTCCCAAATGAACAGGATTATGAACCTCACATTAACCTAGACACATATGATGGAGAATTCTTCCAAGAAACACGTCTTTCCAAGAAACGTATCAAGAACCGCCGTGCTTCACCCAAGAACACGGAATTAAACAGCAACAATGAATCCGACTCCACCCCTGAGCCGGAACCAGAAGACCTCGAACTCGTAGAGGTTACTGATGTGGATGACCTGCCAATGCTTCAACGATTAAAGAAAGGCGTTTCACAACTTCACGCCGTTGAACCAGACGAGCACATTATTCATGAAGACATGTGTGATAGTGATGATGATGATGCATTTATTGATGATGATTATTAGTTTGTAAGATTCACAACTTAAATTATATATATTTTAATCTTTATTATTCATGTACATATTATTATTCATGTCAGTTATTCAATTTTTTTTATGTTGTACTAATTTCTTTTAATCTTTACCATGGCAGCTCACTAGGTGTTGAAAGATGGTGGGCGCTAGTCCACAACGCTCGACGGGTTCTTCCCAGCCGCCCCGCACGAGGGGTGGTACTTCCCTTCCAACCCTATGTCTCCGTAGAGCCTTGGCAAACAGTCTGTCGAGACCACCCGTGGGTTCTTCTTCGTCGGCGGCATTGCCCACTGGGAGAGGTGCTGGTCGGGTAGGAAAGAAGGGGAAGGGTACAGGGAGAGGTGGTGACCGCGAAAGATCTAGGAGGACTGTTGAGCCGTCCTCGCCACCACCACCAGCTCATTCACCCGAGCATAGGACTTCTATGGTCGACCCGTTTGCGGAGGAGGCTACGAGGAATCCGGTCCAGGAGCCTGGTGTTGACGGGCAATCGTCCCATGAGACTCCGGTCCAGGATCAGCCTCGGGTCGAGGTGCATTCGGCCCATGAGACTACGGTTCCGGAGGCTTCACCCGACGTGGAGAAGCCCGAATGGGATACCTGGCCGGATCGGACCGAGTTGCTGGATTGGACCGAGGGTCCGGGTGGCTCAGGGGGCGGGGATGGCGGGGATGAGTTTACGGATATTGAGGGTGATGTGCAGGTTGACGGGGCCACCGTGTACAAGCGTGGTAGTACACATCTCCCGGTCGTGCCGGCAACCCGCGAGGAGAGGCCGGTGATTAAACTTGAAGGAGATAGGTAAGTACATTTACTCTTTTTTTAGCTTCTGCCTTCAAGTTTGTTCAAGTATCTAATGCGTTGACCTTATCATACTGCAGGGGATGGGTACACGCTCTTGGAGTCCGCAGGCCGAACTCCGTCCTTGGTGTGCTTTGCGGGACAAATTTCCCGGGGTTTGTCACGTTGCCTGGTGAGGGTCAGGTTCCTACACTAGGATTTTCCTGGGAGCACTACCAGGCTGCGCAGGCCCCACCGGAGGAGATTATAGATGGTGTCTTGTGCCACACGAGGGCCAAGATGGTGATCAATAGCTTTTGGGTAAATTATCCTTTTACACAATCTAAAATTAACAATATAGCTAATTATTGTACTAATCGGTGTTTTCACGTTTCATTGTAGACCTTCTATAGGTGTGAGGATGGATATGAGGAGGAGGCGTCGAAGGTTCTTGAGGACGAGTGCACGCGGTTACTATAGAACTTACGCCACGAGGCTCGGCCGCAGGCTATTCGAGACTACTACGCCACGTGTGGTATTAAGAAGCACAAGAAGGATTGCCGCGGAATGTTTCTGAAGAAGGAGCAATACATGAATGTAATTACCTATTCTTAAGTCCTTCTACGTAGTTTTCTTGATTTCATTCATAGGCGTAGTGCTCAAAATTCTTTCTAATAACTTACAGGTGCCCCCGAGATGGTGTGCGGATAAGATGGATTGTTGGGAGGCATTGGTTGATGAGTGGTGCACAGGCAGCTGGCGAGCCGTCCACGAGAATGCGAAGGATCGGCGTAGCCAAATGGTTGGTGTGCCACACCATCAAGGCAGCACCAACTTACTTCAGTTCGGACGAAACTGGGTATGTGATTTGCTTCATGATTCATGCAATTCATTCTTCATGCCAATATTTTGTTCCTCTCTTTTAGGCGCATCACAATAAGACGGAGATGCCACACTTGTACGACCTTTATGGCATGGCCCATACTGCCTCGTACAAGAAGGCGAAGGCATTCTCTGAGTCTGACCTAGATGATCCCAATAACTGCATCAACATATCATCCCACCACAAGCTCGTGGCATACAGGGACGCGGGGAAGGCTATGGAAGGGGTAGACTTTAACCCTAGCTAGGAACCTTTGGATCCAGAGCTGGTGATGATATCTGGTGGTAGGAGGCCCAGGGCTCGATAGCCATTGGAGATGGGATAATACGTTGTCCACTCACTCTCCCGGAGATCAAGGCGCGCCAGTCGAGCAGCTGCCCTGAGATAACGCGTCGTCCACGGCCAGTCGATCTTGCCATCGAGGTTAGTTGTACGGACTAAGAACACTTTCATCCATTTCATTATGAGTGTCACCATAGATCGTTACTGTGGTAACGAGGAATGGTGTTTTAGGATGCTCTTCAGAAAGAGAGATTGGCAAACCAGGCTACTCTTGAGAAAGAGAGATTGGCAAACCAAGTTGCTCTTGAGAAAGAGAGATTGGCAAGCCAGGCTGCTCTTGAGGCTGCTCTTGATGAGAGGGACCAAACCATGACACAATTGATTGAGGAGGAGAGGTCCCGGAATGAGGCGCGTCAACGGGCCCTGTACGAGCTTTTTGTGGAAAGTTTTTTTTCACATTAGCCAAATCATGTGTGTAATGTCTGTTTCATTACTAACTAATATGACCCACTCTTCAGGGTTTGTGCGAGAAGAGCGGTCAAGTCCCTCCGCCGATGCCCGTCTTCTCTTTGATTGGACGGTGACTTTCATTATAAACTAGTATTAATAATTGAGTGTCATCATGCTAACTGAGACATTGCAAAATATCTATTCTGCAGAATAACTCCCGAGCGGCATCGCACGACCCTTCTCCAGGTGTTTCTCCTCCTTGATGACCACTACGGTAAGTTTCTCTTCTCCTCTTTCATATTCTCCTTGCCTTAATTTCCCCAACTATGACATAATTAGCCCATTTAGCTCCACAAAGACATAGTTAGCTAATTTAGCTCCAAGAAGAGGAGAAATGAAAAGGAAGAACAAAAAGAAGAAGAGAAAGAGAAGACAAGGAGAAGGAGAAGGAGGAGGAGAAGAAGGAGAAGGAGGAGGAGGAGGAGGAGGAGAAGGCCAAGGACCTTCTAGTCCTTCTCCTCCTCCTCCTCCTTCTCCTCCTTCTTCTTTATTTCTTCTTCTTCTCCTCCTCCTCCTCTTTATTCTCCTATTTCATATTCTCCTTGCCTTAATTTCCCCAAAAATGACATAATTAGCCCATTTAGCTCCAAAATGCCATAATAACTTCAAAATGGCATAAGAACCTTGGTTAGCTCATTAATATTACATACTTAGCATGTTTTCCTCTAAAATGGGATAATTAGCCCA